>NW_027513218.1:0-245350 GCF_048772815.1 Callospermophilus lateralis | reverse complement strand
TCTGTGCCTAGGGCTATTTGAAGAGGAAACAAACCCTAGAGACAAATCTGAGAACTCCTTTATTTTGTCAAGTTTCAAAGAGCTACTACAAACCATGTTGGATTTAGAGTTCCAAATTCATCTATCTATATAGGAGAGAACAGAATGATACCTAAAAATAAAAACTGCTACTATAAACGAACGATTCAAACTAGAAGAACAAATTTGGTGAGCCATGTGGGATTTGTGTACTTGTCATTACCATCACGTATCATCAAGATTGGGTGTAAAAATATTTGCTGGTATTTTGGAAACTCATAATTTCTTGGAAGCTTGGCAACCCCACTCAATGAAAGTGCTTTTCCACAGTCTCTGCTAAGGGCTACTAGAAGAGGAACCAAACCATAGAGACAAAACTGAGAACTCCTTTTTTTGTCAAGTATCAAAGAGCTACTACAAACCATGTTGGATTTAGAGTTCCAAATTCATCTATCTATATAGGAGAGAACAGAGGGAAACCTAAATATTAAAACTGCTACTGTAAACGAACGCTTCAACCTAGAAGAACAAAATTTGGTGAGCCAAGTGGGATTTTTGTACTTGTCATTACCACCCTGTATCATCAAGATTGAGTGAAAAAATATTTGCTGGTATTTCGGAAACTCGTTATTTCTTAGAAGCTTGGCAACCCCTCTCAATGAAAGTGCTTTTCCACCGTCTGTGCCTAGGGCTACTTGCAGATGAAACAAACCATAGAGACAAAACTGAGATCTCCTTTATTTTGTCAAGTTTCATAGAGCTACTACTAACCATGTTGGATTTAGAGTTTCAACTTCATTTATCTATATAGGAGTGAACAGAGGGAAACCTAAAAATACAAACTGCTAGTGTAAACGAACGCTTAAAACTAGAAGAACACAATTTGGTGAGCCAAGTGGGATTTGTGTACTGATCATTATCACCAAGTATCATCAAGATTGCATGAAAAAACATTTGCTGTTTTTTCGGAAACTCGTATTTCTTAGAAGCTTGGCAACCCCTCTCAATGAAAGTGCTTTTCCACAGTCTGTGCCTAGGGCTACTTTAAGAGGAAACAAACCATAGAGACAAAACTGAGAACTCCATTATTTTGTCAAGTTTCAAAGAGCTACTATAAACCATGTGGGATTTAGAGTTCCAAAATCATCTTTCTATATAGGAGAGAACTGAGTGAAACCTAAAAATAAAAACTGCTCCTATAAACGAATGCTTCAACCTAGAAGAACAAAATTTGGTGAGTCAAGTGGGATTTGTGTACCGATCATTACCACCAAGTATCATCAAGATTGGGTGAAAAAATACTTGCATGTATTTCGGAAAATCGTTATTTCTTGGAAGCTTTGCAACCCCTTTCATTGAAAGTGCTTTTCCACAGACTGTGCCTAGGGCTACTTGAAGATTAAACAAACCATAGAGACAAAACTGAGAAATCTTTTATTTTGTCAAGTTTCAAAAAGCTACTACAAACCATGTTGGATTTCGATTTCCAAATTCATCTATCTATATAGGAGGGAACAGAGGGAAACCTAAAAATATAAACTCCTACTGTGGACGAACATTTCAACCTAGAACAACAAAATTTGGTGAGCCAAGTGGGATTTGGGTACTGATCATTACCACCAAGTATCATCAAGATTGGTTGAAAAAATACTTGCTGGTATTTCGGAAACTCGTTATTTCTTAGAAGCTTGGCAACCCCTCTCAATGAAAGTGCTTTTGAAAAGTCTGTGCCTAGGGCTTATTGAAGTGGAAAAAAACCATAGAGACAAAACTAAGAACTCCTTTATTTTGTCAAGTTTCAAAGAGCTACTACAAACCATGTTGGATTTAGAGTTGCAAATTCATCTATCTATATAGGAGAGAGCAGAGTGAAACCTAAAAAAAACTGCTACTGTAGATGAACACTTCAACATAGAAGAACAAAATTTGGTGAGCCATGTGGGATTTATGTACTGATTATTACCACGAAGAATCATAAAGATTGGGTGAAAACATATTTGCTGGTGTTTCGGAAACTCGTTATTTCTTAGAAGCTTGGCAACCACTCTCAATGAAAGTGCTTTTCCACCGTCTGTGCCTAGGGCTACTTGAAGAAGAAACAAACCATAGAGACACAACTGTGAACTGCTTTATTTTGTCAAGGTTCAAAGAGCTACTACAAACCATGTTGTATTAAGAGTTCCAAATTCATCTATCTATATGGGAGAGAACAGAGTGAAACCTAAAAATAAGAACTGCAACTCTAAACGAAGGGTTCAACCTAGAAGAACAAAATTTGTTGAGCCAAGTGGGATTTGTGTACTTGTCATTACCACCACGTACCTTCAAGATTGGGTGAAAAAATATTTGCTGTTGTTTCAGAAACTCGTAATTTCTTGAAAGCTTGGCAACCCCTTTCAATGAAAGTGCTTTTCCACAGTCTGTGCCTAGGGCTACTTGAAGAGAAAACAAACCATAGAGACAAAACTGAGAACTACCTTATTTTGTAAAGTTTCAAAGAGCTACTACAAAGCATGTTGGATTTTGAGTTCCAAATTCATCTATCTATATAAGAGAGAACAGACTGAAATCTACAAATAAAAACAGCTTCTGTAGACGAATGCTTCAACATAGAAAAACACAACTTGGTGAGCCTAGTGGGATTTGTGTACTGATCATTACCACCAAGTATCGTCATTTTTGGGTGTTAAAATATTTGCTGACATTTCGGAAACTCGTTATTTCCTAGAAGTTTGTAACCCCTCTCAAAGAAAGTGCTTTTCCACAGTCTGTGCCTAGGGCTACTTGAAGAGAAAACAAACCATAGAGACAAAACTGAGAACTCCTTTATTTCGTCACGTTTCAAGGAGCTACTCCAAACCATGTTGGATTTAGAGTTCCAAATTCTTCTATCTATATAGGAGGAAATAGAGGGAAACCTAAAAATATATACTGCTACTGTAAACGAACGCTTCAACCTAGAAGAACAAAATTTGGTGAGCCAAGTGAAATTTGTGTAATTGTCATTACCACCACTTATCATCAAGAATGGGTTAAAAAATATATGCTGGTATTTCAGATACTCGTAATTTCTTGGAAGCTTGGCAACACCTTTCAATGAATGTGCTTTTCCACACTCTTAGCTAGGGCTACTTGAAGAGGAAACAAATTATAGAGACAAAACTGAGAAGTCCTTTATTTTGTCAAGTTTCAAAGAGCTACTGCAAACCATGTTGGATTTAGAGTTCCAAATTCATCTCTCTATATAGGAGAGAACAGGGTGAAACTTAAATATAAAAACTGCTACTGTAGACGAACGCTTCAACCTAGAAGAACAAAATTTGGTGGGCCAAGTGGGATTTGTGTAGTTATCATTACCACCAAGTATCATCAATATTGGGTGAAAAAATATTTGCTGGTATTTCGAAACTCGTTATTTCTTAGAAGCTTGTAAACCCCTCTCAATTAAAGTGCTTTTCCACAGTCTTGCCTAAAGCTACTTGAAGATGAAACAAATCATAGAGACAAAAATGAGAACTCCTTTATATTGTCAAGTGTCAAAGAGCTACTGCAAACCATGTTGGATTTAGAGTTCCAAATTCATCTATCTATATAGGAGAGAACACAGTAAACCAAATTACAAAAACTGATACTGTAGACGAACGCTTCAACCTAGAAGAACAAAATTTGTTGAGCCAAGTGGGAATTGTGTACTGATAATTACCACCAAGTATCACCAAGATAGGGTGAAAAAATATTTGCTGGTATTTCGGAAAGTCGTTATTTCTTGGAAGCTTGGCAACCGCTCTCTATGAAAGTGCTTTTCCTCAGTCTGTGCCCAGGGCTACTTGAAGAGGAAAGAAACCATAGAGACAAAACTGAGAACTCCTTTTTTTGTCAAGTTTCAAAGAGCTATTACAAACCATGTTGATTTAGAGTTCCAAATTCATCTATCTATAAAGGAGAGAACAGAGTGAAACCTAAAAATAAAAACTACTACTGTAGACGAACGCTTCAACCTAGAAGAACAAAATTTGATGAGCCAAGTGGGATTTGTGTACTTGTCATTACCACCACGTATCATCAGGATTGGGTGAAAAAATATTTGCTGGTATTTCGGAAACTGGTTATTTCTTAGAAGCTTGGCAACCCCTCTCATTGAAAGTGCTTTTCCACACCTGTGCCTAGGGCTACTTGAAGAGGAAAAAAACCATAGCAACAAAACTGAGAACTCCTTTATTTTGTCAAGTTTCAAAGAGCTACTATAAACCATGTGGGATTGAGAGTTCCAAATTCATCTGTCTATATAGCAGAGAACAGAGTGAAACCTAAAAATGAAAACTGATACTGTAAACGAATGCTTCAACCTAGAAGAACAAAATTTGGTGAGCCAAGTGGACGTTGTGTACTTGTCATTACCACCAAGTATCATCAAGATTGGGTGAAATAATATTTGCTGGTATTTCGTAAACTCGTTATTTCTTGGAAGCTTGGCAACCCCTTTCCATGAAAGTGCTTTTCCACAGTCTGTGCCTAGGGCTATTTGAAGAGGAAACAAACCAGAGAGACAAAACTGAGAACTCCTTTATTTTGTCAAGATTCAAAAGGCTACTACAAACCATGTTGTATATAGAGTTCCAAATTCATCTGTCTATATAGGAGAGAACAGAGTGAAACCTAATTATAAAAACTGCTACTGTAGACGAACGCTTCAAACTAGAAGAACACAATTTTGTGAGCCAAGTGGAATTTGTGTACTGATCATTACCACCAAGTATCATCAGTATTGGGTGAAAAAATATTTTCTGGTCTTTCGGAAACTCTTTATTACTTGGAAGCTTGGCAACCCCTTTCAATGAAAGTGTTTTTCCACAGTCTGTGCCTAGGGCTACTGAAAGAGGAAACAAACCATAGAGACAAAACTGAGAACTCCTTTATTTTGTCAAGTTTCAAAAAACTACTACAAACCAAGTTGGATTTAGAGTTCCAAATTCATCTATCTATATAGGAGAGAACACAGTAAACCAAATTACAAAAACTGATACTGTAGACGAACGCTTCAACCTAGAAGAACAAAATTTGTTGAGCCAAGTGGGAATTGTGTACTGATAATTACCACCAAGTATCACCAAGATTGGGTGAATAAATATTTGCTGGTATTTCGGAAAGTCGTTATTTCTTGGAAGCTTGGCAACCGCTTTCTATGAAAGTGCTTTTCCACAGTCTGTGCCCAGGGCTACTTGAAGAGGAAAGAAACCATAGAGACAAAACTGAGAACTCCTTTTTTTGTCAAGTTTCAAAGAGCTATTACAAACCATGTTGATTTAGAGTTCCAAATTCATCTATCTATAAAGGAGAGAACAGAGTGAAACCTAAAAATAAAAACTGCTACTGTAGACGAACGCTTCAACCTAGAAGAACAAAATTTGATGAGCCAAGTGGGATTTGTGTACTTGTCATTACCACCACGTATCATCAGGATTGGGTGAAAAAATATTTGCTGGTATTTCGGAAACTGGTTATTTCTTAGAAGCTTGGCAACCCCTCTCATTGAAAGTGCTTTTCCACACCTGTGCCTAGGGCGACTTGAAGAGGAAAAATCCATAGCAACAAAACTGAGAACTCCTTTATTTTGTCAAGTTTCAAAGAGCTACTATAAACCATGTGGGATTGAGAGTTCCAAATTCATCTATCTATATAAGAGAGAATAGAGTGAAACCTATATATAAAAACTGCTGCTGTCGACGAACGATTCAACCTAGAAAAACACAAACTGAGAACGCCTTTATTTTGTCAAGTTTAAAAGAGCTACTACAAATCTTGTTGGATTTAGAGTTCCAAATTCATCTATCTATATAGGAGAGAACAGAGGGAAACCTAAATACAAAAACTGCTACTATAGTCGAACGCTTAAACATAGAAGAACACAATTTGGTGAGCCAAGTGGGATTTGTGTACTGATCATTACCACCAAGTATCATCAAGATTGGGTGAAAAAATATTTGCTGGTATTTTGGAAACTCATTATTTCTTAGAAGCTTGGCAACCCCTCTCAATGAAAGTGCTTTTCCACATGCTGTGCCTAGGGCTACTTGAAGAGGAAACAAACCATAGAGACAAAACTGAGAACTCCTTTATTCTGTCAAGTTTCAAAGAGCTACTACAAACCATGTTGGATTTAGAGTTGAAAATTCATGCATCTATATAGGAGAGAAGGGAGTGGAACCTAAATATAAAAACTGCTACTGTAGACCAACGCTTCAACCTAGAAGAACAAAATTTGGTGAGCCAATTGGGAATTGTGTACTGATCATTACCACCAAGAATCATCAAGTTTGGGTGAGGAAATATTTCCTGGTATTTTGAAACTCCTTTTTCCTTAGAAGCTTGGCCACCCCTTTCAATGAAATTGCTTTTCCACCGTCTGTGCCTAGGGCTACTTGAAGAGGAAACAAACCATAGAGACAAAACTGAGAACACCTTTATTTTGTCAAGTTTCCAAGAGCTACTGCAAACCATGTTGGATTTAGTGTTCCAAATTCATCTATCTATATAGGGGAGAACAGAGTGAAACCTAAATATAAAGACTGCTACTGTCGACGAACGTTTCAACCTAGAAGAACAAAATTTGGTGAGCCACGTGGGTTTGTGTACTGATCATTACCACCAAGTATCATCAATATTGGGTGAAAAAATATTTGCTGGTATTTGGGAAACACGTTATTTCTTAGAAGCTTGGCAACCCCTCTCATTGAAAGTGCTTTTCCACACCTGTGCCTAGGGCTACTTGAAGAGGAAACAAACTATAGAGACAAAACTGAGAACTCCTTTATTTTGTCAAGTTTCAAATAACTTCTACAAACCATGTTGATTTAGAGTTCCAAATTCATCTGTCTATATAAGAGAGAACAGAGTGAAAAGTAAAAATAAAAACTGCTACACAAAAGGAACGCTTCACCCTAGAAGAACAAAATTTGGTGAGCCAAGTGGTATTTGTGTACTGATCATTACCACCAAGTATCATCAAGATTGGGTGAAAAAATGATTTCTGGTATTTCAGAAACTCGTTATTTCTTAGAAGCTTGGCAACCCCGTTCAATGATAGTGCTTTTCCACAGTCTGTGCCTAGGGCTACTTGAAGAGGAAACAAACCATGGAGACAAAACTGAGAACTCCTTTATTTTCTCAAGTTTCAAAAAACTACTACAAACCAAGTTGTATTTAGAGTTCCAAATTTATCTATCTATATAGGATAGAACAGAGTGAAACCTAAACATAAATACTGCTACTCTAAAGGAACGCTTCACCATAGAAGAACAAAATTTGGTGAGCCAAGAGGGCGTTGTGTACTTGTCATTACCAGGAAGTATCATCAAGTTTGGGTGAAATAATTGTTGCTGGTATTTCGGAAACTCGTAATTTCTTGGAAGCTTGGCAACCCCTCTCAATGAAAGTGCTTTTCCACAGTCTGCGTCTAGAATACTTGAAGAGGAAACAAACCATAAAACTAAACTGAGAACTCCTTTATTTTGACAAGTTTCAAAGAGCTTCTAAAAACCATGTTGGATTTAGTGTTCCAAATTCATCTATCTATATAAGAGAGAACAGAGGGAAACCTTAATATAAAAACTGCTACTGAAGACGAACGCTTAAACCTAGAAGAACAAAATTGGTGAGCCAAGTGGGATTTGTGTACTCATCTTACCCCCAAGTATCATCAAGATTGGGTGAAAAAATATTTGCTCGTATTTCGGAAACTCGTTATTCCTTAGAAGCGTGGCAACCCCTCTCTATGAAAGTGCTTTTCCACAGTCTGTGCCTAGGGCTACTTGAAGAGGAAACAAACCATAAAGACAAAACTGAGAACTCCTTTATTCTGTCAAGTTTCAAAGAGCTACTACAAACTATGTTGGATTTAGAGTTGAAAATTCATGTACCTGTATAGGAGAGAACAGAGTGAAACCTAAATATAAAAACTGCTACTGTGGACGAACGCTTCAACCTAGAAGAACAAAATTTAGTGAGCCAAGTGGGATTTGTGTCCTGATCATTACCACGAAATATCATTACGATTGGGTAAAAAAATATTTCCTAGTATTTCAGAAACTCGTCATTTCTTAGACGCTTGGCAACCCCTCTCAATGAAAGTGCTTTTCCACAGTCTGTGCCAAGGGCTACTTGAAGAGGAAACAAACCATAGAGACAAAACTGAGAACTCCTTTGTTTTGTCGAGTTTCAAAAAACTACTACAAACCAAGTTGGATTTAGAGTTCCAAATTCATCTATCTATGTAGGAGAGAACAGAGTGAAACGTAAACATAAAAACTGCTACTCTAAATGAACGCTTCACCCTAGAAGAACACAATTTGGTGAGCCAAGTGGACGTTGTGTACTTGTCATTACCACCAAGTATCATCAAGATTGGGTGAAATAATATTTGCTGGTATTTCGTAAACTCGTTATTTCTTGGAAGCTTGGCAACCCCTTTCCATGAAAGTGCTTTTCCACAGTCTGTGCCTAGGGCTATTTGAAGAGGAAACAAACCAGAGAGACAAAACTGAGAACTCCTTTATTTTGTCAAGATTCAAAAGGCTACTACAAACCATGTTGGATATAGAGTTCCAAATTCATCTGTCTATATAGGAGAGAACAGAGTGAAACTTAAATATAAAAACTGCTACTGTAGACGAACGCTTCAAACTAGAAGAACACAATTTTGTGAGCCAAGTGGAATTTGTGTACTGATCATTACCACCAAGTATCATCATTATTGGGTGAAAAAATATTTTCTGGTATTTCGGAAACTCTTTATTCCTTGGAAGCTTGGCAACCCCTTTCAATGAAAGTGTTTTTCCACAGTCTGTGCCTAGGGCTACTTGAAGTGGAAACAAACCATAGAGAAAAAACTGAGAACTCCTTTATTTTGTCAAGTTTCAAAAAACTACTACAAACCAAGTTGGATTTAGAGTTCCAAATTCATCTATCTATATAGGAGAGAACAGAGTGAAACCTTAAAATAAAAACTTCTACTCTAAACGAACGCTTAACCCTAGAAAAACACAATTTGGTGAGGCAAGTGGGCTTTGTGTTCCGATCATTACCACAAAGTACTATGAAGATTGGGTGACAAAATATTTGCTGGCATTTCGGAAACTCGTTATTTCTTGGAAGCTTGGCAACCCCGTTAAATGAAAGTGCTTTAACACAGTCTGTACCTAGGGCAAATTGAAGAGGAAACAAACCATAGAGACAAAATTGAGAACTCCTTTATTTTGTCAAGTTTCAAAGAGCTACTACAAACCATGTTGGATTTAGAGTTCCAAATTCATCTATCTATATACAGAGAACAAAGGGAAACCTAAATATAAAAACTGCTACTGTTGACGAATGCTTCAACCTAGATGAACAAAATTTGGTGAGCCAATGGGATTTGTGTACTGATTATTACCACCAAGAATCATCAAGATTGGGTGAAGAAATATTTCCTGGTATTTTGAAACTCGTTATTCCTTAGAAGCTTGGCAACCCCTTTCAATGAAAGTGCTTTTCCACAGTCTGTGCCTAGGGCTACCTGAAGAGGAAACAAACCATAGAGACAAAACTGAGAACTCCTTTATTTTGTCAAGTTTCAAAAAACTACTACAAACCAAGTTGGATTTAGAGTTCCAAATTCATCTATCTATATAGGAGAGAACAGAGTGAAACCTTAAAATAAAAACTTCTACTCTAAACGAACGCTTAACCCTAGTAAAACACAATTTGGTGAGGCAAGTGGGCTTTGTGTTCCGATCATTACCACAAAGTACTATGAAGATTGGGTGACAAAATATTTCTGGCATTTCGGAAACTCGTTATTTCTTGGAAGCTTGGCAACCCCGTTAAATGAAAGTGCTTTAACACAGTCTGTACCTAGGGCTACTTGAAGAGGAAACAAACCATAGAGACAAAACTGAGAACTCCTTTATTTTGTCAAGTTTCAAAGACCTACTAGAATCCTTGTTAGATTTAGAGTTCCAAATTCATCTATCTATATAGAAGAGAACAGAGTGAAACCTAAATATAAAAACTGCTACTGTAGACGAACGCTTCAAACTAGAAGAACAAAATTTCGTGAGCCACGTGGGATTTGTTTACTGGTCATTACCACCAAGTGTCTTCAAGATTGGGTGAAAAATATTTGCTGGTATTTCGGAAACTCGTAATATCTTGGAAGCGTGGCAACCCCTTTCAATGAAAGTGCTTTTCCACGGTCTCTGCTTAGGGCTACTTGAAGAGGAAAGAAACCATAGAGTCAAAACAGGGAACTACTTTTTTTTTGTCAAGTTTCAAAGGACTACTAAAAACCATGTTGTATTTAGAGTTCCCAATTCATCTATCTATATAGGAGAGAACAGAGGGAAACCTAAAAACGTAAACTTCTACTGTAAACGAACACTTCAAAGTAGAAGAACAAAACTTGGTGAATCAAGTGGGATTTGTGTACCGAACATTACCACCAAGTATCATCAAGATTGGGTGAAAAAATATTTGCTGGTATTTCAGAAACTCGTTATTTCTTGGAAGCTTGGCAACCCCTTTCAATGAAAGTGCTTTTCCACAGTCTGTGCCTAGGGCTACTTGAAGAGGAAACAAACCATAGAGACAAAACTGAAAACTCGTTTATTTTGTCAAGTTTCAAAGAGCTACTACAAACCATGTTGGATTTAGATTTCCAAATTCATCTATCTATATATAGAGAACAGAGTGAAACCTAAATACAAAAACTGCTATTGTAGACGAAAGCTTCAACCTAGGAAAACAAAATTTGGTGAGCCAAGTGGGATTTGTGAACTGACCATTACCACCAAGTATCATCAAGATTGGGTGAAAAATATTTGCTGGTATTCTGGAAACTCATAATATCTTGGAAGCTTGGCAACCCCTTTCAATGAAAGTGCTTTTCCAGGGTCTCTGCTTAGGGCTACTTTAAGAGGAACCAAACCATAGAGACAAAACTGGAAACTACATTTTTTTTGTCACGTTTCAAAGGGCTACTACAAACTGTGTTGTATTTAGAGTTCCAAATTCATCTATCTATATAGGAGAGAACAGAGAAAAACCTAGAAACATAAACTGCTACTGTAAACGAACCCTTCAAACTAGAAGAACAAAATTTGTAGAGTCAAGTGGGATTTGTTTACCGATCATTACCACCAAGTATCATCAAGTTTGGGTGAATAAATATTTGCTGGTATTTCGGAAGCTCATTATTTCTTGGAAGCTGGGCAACCCCTTTCAATGAAATAGCTTTTCCACAGTCTGTGCCTAGGGCTACTTGAAGAGGAAACAAACCATAGAGAAAAAACAGAGAACTCCTTCATTTTGTCAAATTTCAGAAGCTACTACAAACCATGTTGTATTTAGAGTTCCAAATTCATCGATCCATATAAAAGAAAACAGAGTGAAACCTAAAAATAAAAATTGCTACTGTAAACGAACGCTTCAATCTAGAAGAACAAAATTTGGTGAGCCAAGTGGGATTTGTGTACTGATCATTACCACCAGGTATCATCAAGGTTTGGTGAAAAAATATTTGCTGGTAGTTCGGAAACTCGTAATTTCTTGAAAGCATGGCAACCCCTTTCAATGAAAGTGCTTTTCCACAGTCTCTGCTTAGGGCTAATTGATGAGGAAACAATCTATAGGGACAAAACTGAGAACTACTTTTTTTGTCAAGTTTCAAATGGCTACTACAAATCATGTTGCATTTAGAGTTCCAAATTCATCTACCTATATAGTAGAGAACAGAGTGAAACCTAAAAATAAAAACTGCTACTGTAGACGAACGCTTCAACCTAGAAGAACAAAATTTGGTGAGCCAAGTGGGATATGTGTACTAATCATTACCACCAAGAATCATCAAGATTGGGTAAAAAAATATTTCCTGGTATTTCGGAAACTCGTTAAACCTTAGAAGCTTGGCAACCCCGCTCAATGAAAGTGCTTTTCCACATTCTTGCCTAGGGCTACTTGAAGAGGAAACAAACCATAGAGACAAAACTGAGAACTCCTTTATTTTGTCAAGTCAAAGAGCTAATACAAACCATGTTGGATTTAGAGTTCCAAATTCATCTATCTATATGGGAGAGAACAGAGAGAAACCTAAAAATAAAAACTGCTACTATAAACGAACGGTTCAACCTAGAAGAACAAAATTTGGTGAGCCATCTGGGCTTTGTGTACTTGTCATTACTACCAGGTATCATTAAGATTGGGTGAAAAAATATTTGCTGGTATTTCGGAAACTCGTAGTTTCTTGGAAGCTTGGCAACCTCTTTCAATGAAAGTGCTTTTCCTCAGTTTCTGCTTAGGGCTACTTAAAGAGGAAACAAAACATAGAGACAAAACAGAGAACTACTTTATTTTGTCAAGTTTCAAAGAGCTACTACAAACCATGTTGGATTTAGAGTGCCAAATTCATCTATCTATATAGAAGAGAACAGAGTGAAACCTAAATATAAAAACTGCTACTGCAGACGAACGATTTATCCTAGAAGAAAAAATTTGGTGAGCCACGTGGGATTTGTGTACTGATCATTACCACCAAGAATCATCAAGATTGGATGAAGAAATATTTTCTGGTATTTTGAAACTCGTTATTTCTTGGAAGGTTGGCATCCCCCTTTCAATGAAATGCTTTTCCACAGTCGGTGCCTAGGGCTACTTGAATAGGAAACAAACCATAGAGACAAAACTGAGAACTCCTTTTTTTTGTCAAGTTTCAAAGAGCTACTACAAACCATGTTGTATTTAGAGTTCCAAATTCATCTATCTGTATAGGAGAGAACAGACTGAAACCTAAATATAAAAACTGCTACTGTTGACGAACGCTTCACCCTAGAAGAACAGAATTTGGGGAGCCAAGTGGGATTTGTGTAGTGATCATGACCACCAAGATTCATCAAGATAGGGTGAAGAAATATTTCCTGGTATTTTGAAACTCGTTATTCCTTAGAAGCTTGGCAACCCCTTTCAATGAAAGTGCTTTTCCACTGTCTCTGCTTAGGGCTACTTGAAGAAAAAACAAACCATAGAGACATAACTGAGAACTACTTTTTTTGTCAAGTTTAAAAAGGCTTCTTCAAATCATGTTGTATTTAGAGTTCCAAATTCATCTATCTATATAGGAGAGAACTGAGGGAAACCTAAAAATAAAAACTGCTACTGAAATCAAACGCTTCAACCTAGAAGAACAACATTTGGTGAGCCAAGTGGGATTTGTTTACTGATCATTACCACCACGTACATTCAAGATTGGGAGAAAAAATATTTGCTGATATTTCGGAAACTCGTTAAATCTTGAAAGCATGGCAACCCCGCTCAATGAAATTGCTTTTCCACAGTCTGTGCTTAGGGCTACTTGTAGCCGAAACAAAACATAGAGACAAAACTGAGAACTACTTTATTTTGTCAAGTTTAAAAGAGCTACTACAAACCATGTTGGGTTTAGAGTGCCAAATTCATCTATCTATATAAGAGAGAACAGAGTGTAACCTATATATAAAAACTGCTACTGAAGACGAACGCTTCAACCTAGAAGAACAAAATTTGGTGAGCCAAGTGGGATTTGTGTACAGATCATTACCACCAAGAAATATCAAGATTGGGTGACGAAATATTTCCTGGTATTTTGAAAATCGTTATTCCTTAGAAGTTTGGCAACCCCTTTCAATGAAAGTGCTTTTCCACAGTCTGTGCCTAGGGCTACTTGACTAGGAAACAATCCATAGAGACAAAACTGAGAACTCCTTTATTTTGTCAAGATTCAAACGTCTACTACAAACCATGTTGGATTTAGAGTTCCAAATTCATCTATCTATATAAGAGAACAGAGAGAAACCTAAAAATAAAAACTGCTACTGTAAACGAACGCTTCAACCTGGAAGAACAAAATTTGGTGAGCCAAGTAGGATTTGTGTACTGATCATTACCACCATATAGCATCAAGTTTGGGTGAAAAAATATTTCCTGGTATTTCGGAAACTCGTTATTTATTAGAAGCTTGGTAACCCCTCTCAATGAAAGTGCTTTTCCAAAGTCTGTGCCTAGGGCTACTTGAAGAGGAAACAATCCATAGAGAGAAAACTGAGAACTCCTTTATTTTGTCAAGATTCAAAAAGCTACTAGAAACCATGTTGGATTTAGAGTTCCAAATTCATCTATCTATATAGGAGAGAACAGAGAGAATCCTAAAATTAAAAACTGCTACTGTAAACGAACGCTTCAACCTAGAAGAACAAAATTTGGTGAGCCAAGTGGGCTTTGTGTACTTGTCATTACCACCAGGAATCATCAAGATTGGGTGAAAAGATATTTGCTGGTATTTCAGAAACTCGTAATTTCTTGGAAACTTGGCAACCCCTTTCAATGAAAGTGCTTTTCCACAGTCTCTGCTTTGGGCTACTTGAAGAGGAAACAAACCATAGAGACAAAACTGAGAACTCCTTTATTTTGTCAAGTTTCAAAGGGCGACTACAAACCATGTTGGATTTAGAGTTCCAAATTCATCTATCTATATATACAGAGAACAGAGGGAAACCTAAATACAAAAACTGCTACTGTAGACGAACGCTTCATCCTAGAAGAACGAAATTTGGTGAGCCAAGTGGGATTTCTGTACTGATCATTACCACCAAGTTGCATCAAGATTGGTTGAAAAAATATTTCCTGGTATTTCGGAAATTCGTTATTTCTTAGAAGCTTTGTAACCCCTCTCAATGAAAGTGCTTTTCCACAGTCTGGGCCTAGGGCTACTTGAAGAGGAAACAAACCATAGAGACAAACCTGAGAACTCCTTTATTTTGTCACGTTCAAAGAGGTACTACAAACCATGTTGGATTTAGAGTTCCAAATTCATCTATCTATATATAGAGAACAGAGTGAAACCTAAATATAAAAACTGCTACTGTAGACGAACGCTTCAACCTAGAGAACAAAATTTGGTGAGCCAAATGGGATTTGTTTACTGATCATTACCACCAAGTATTATCAAGATTGGGTGAAAAAATATTTGCTGGTATTTCGGAAACTCGTTAATTCTTAGAAGCTTGGCAACCCCTCTCAATGAAAGTGCTTTTCCACAGTCTGTGCCTAGGGCTACTTGAAGAGGAAACAAACGATAGAGACAAAACTGAGAACTCCTTTATTTTGTCAAGATTCAAAAAGCTACTACAAACCATGATGAATTAGAGTTCCAAATTCATCTATCTATATAGGAGAGAAGAGAGAGAAACCTAAAAATAAAAACTGCTACTCTAAACAAACGCTTCAACCTAGAAGAACAAAATTTGGTGAGCCAAGTGGGCTTTGTATACTTTTCATTACCACCAGGTATCATCAAGATTTGGTGAAAAAATATTTGCTGGTATTTCGGAAACTCGTAATTTCATGGAAGCTTGGCAACCCCTTTCAATGAAAGTGCTTTTTCACAGTCTCTGCTTAGAGCTACTTGAAGAGGAAACAAACCAGAGAGACAAAACTCAGAACTCCTTCATTTTTTCAAGTTTCAAAGAGCTACTTCAAACCATGTTGGATTTAGAGTTCCAAATTCATCTACCTATATAGAAGAGAACAGAGTGAAACCTAAATATAAAAACTGCTACTGTAGACGAACGCTTCAACCTAGAAGAACAAAATTTGGTAAGCCACGTGGGTTTTGTGTACTGGTCATTACCACCAAGTATCTTCAAGATTTGGTGAAAAATATTTGCTGGTATTTCGGAAAATCCTAATTACTTGGAAGCTAGGCAACCCCTTTCAATGAAAGTGCTTTTCCACGGTCTCTGCTTATGGCTACTTGAAGAGGAAACAAACCATAGAGACAAAACTTGAAACTATTTTTTTTTGTCAAGTTTCAAAGGGCTACAACAAACCATGTTGTATTTAGAGTTCCAAATTCATCTATCTATATAGGAGAGAACAGAGGGAAACCTAAAATCATAAACTGCTACTGTAAACGAACGCTTCAAACTAGAAGAACAAAATTTGGTGAGCCAAGTGGGATTTGTGTTCCGATCATCACCACCAAGTATCTTCAAGATTGGGTGAAAAATATTGGCTGGTATTTCGGAAACTCGTAATCTCTTGGAAGCTTGGCAACCCCTTTCAATGAAAGTGCTTTCCACAGTCTCTGCTTAGGCCTACTTGAAGAGGAAACAAACCATAGAGACAAAACTGGTAACTACTTTTTTTGTCAACTTTCAAAAGGCTACTACAAACCATATTGTATTTAGAATTTCAACCTCATCTATCTATATAGGAGAGAACAGAGGGAAACCTAAATGTAAAAACTGCTACTGTAGATGAATGCGTCAACCTAGAAAAACAAAATTTGGTGAGCCAAGTGGGATTTGTGTACTGATAATTACCACCAAGCGTCATCAAGATTGGGTGAAGAAATATATTCTGGTATTTTGAAAATCGTTATTGCTTCGAAGCTTGGCATCCCCTTTCAATTAAAGTGCTTTTCCACAGTCTGTGCCTACGGCTACTTGAAGAGGAAACAAACCATAGAAACAAAACTGAGAACTCCTTTATTTTGTCAAGATTTAAAAAGCTACTACAAACCATGTTGGATTCAGAGTTCCAAATTCATCTATCTAAATAGGAATGAACATTGTGAAACTAAAAATAAAAGATGCTACTGTAAACGAACGCTTCAACCTAGAAGAACAAAATTTGGTGAGCCAAGTGGAATTTGTGAACTGATCATTACCACCACGTATCATCAAGATTGGGTGAAATAATATTTGCTGGTATTTCGAAAATCGTAATTTCTTGGCACCTTGGCAACCCCTTTCAATGAAAGTACTTTTCCACAGTCTTTGCCTAGGCGTCCTTGAAGAGGAAACAAATAATAGAGACAAAACTGAGAACTCCTTTATTTTGTCAAGTTTCAAAGAGCTACTACAAACCATGTTGGATGTAGAGTGCCAAATTCATCTATCTATATAGGAGAGTACAGAGGGAAACCAAATATAAAAACTCCTACTGTAGACGAACGCTTCAACCTACAAGAACAAAATTTGGTGAGCCAAGTGGGATTTCTGTACTGATCATTACCACCAAGTATCATCAAGATTGGATGAAAAAATATTTGCTGGTATTTCGGAAACTCGTTATTTCTTAGAAGCTTGGCAACCCCTCTCAATGAAAGTGCTATTCCACAGTCTGTGCTTAGGGCTACTTGAAGAGGAAACAAACCATAGAGACCAAACTGAGAACTCCTTTATTTTGTCAATTTTCAAAGATCTAATACAAACCATGTTGGATTTAGAGTTCCAAATTAATCTATCTATATAGAAGAGAACAGAGCGAATCCTAAATGTAAAAACTGCTACTGTAGACAAACGCTTCAACCTAGAAAAACAAAATTTGGAGAGCCAAGTGGGATTTGTGCTCTTGTCATTGCCAGCAAGTATCATCAAGATTGGGTGAAAAAATATTTTCTGGTATTTCCGAAACTCGTTATTTCTTAGAAGCTTGGCAACACCTCTCAATGAAAGTGCTTTTCCACAGTCTGTGCCTAGGGCTACTTGAAGAGGAAACAAAACTTAGAGACAAAACTGAGAACTACTTTATTTTCTCAAGTTTCAACGAGCTACTACAAACCATGTTGGATTTAGAGTTCCAAATTCATCTATCTATATAGGAATGAACATTGTGAAACCAAAAAATAAAAGATGCTACTGTAAATGAACGCTTCAACCTAGAAGAACAAAATTTGGTGAGCCAAGTGGAATTTGTGTACTTGTCATTACCACCAAGTATCATCAACATTGGGTGAAAAAATATTTGCTGGTATATCGGAAACTCGTATTTTTTTGAAAGATTGGCAACCCCTTTCAATGAAAATGCTTTTCCACAGTCTCTGCTTAGGGCTACATGAAACGAAAACAAATCATAGAGACAAAACTGAAAATTCCTTTATTTTGTCAAGTTTCAAAGAGCTACTACAAACCATGTTGGATTTAGAGTTCCAAATTCATCTATCAATACAGGAGAGAACACAATGCAACGTAAAAATGAAAACTGCTACTGTAAACGAACGCTTCAAAGTTGAAAAACAAAATTTGGTGAGCCAATTGGGATTTGTGTACCGATCAATACCACCAAGTATCATGAATATTGGGTGAAAAAATATTTGCTGGTATTTCGGAAACTCGTAATTTCTTGGAAGCTTGGCAACCCCTCTCAATGAAAGTGCTTTTCCACAGTCTCTGCTTAGGGCTACTTGAAGCAGAAACAAACCATAGAGACAAAACTGAGAACTCCTTTATTTTGTCAACGTTCAAACAGCTACAACAAACCATGGTGGATTTAGAGTTCCAAATTCATCTATCTATATAGGAGAGAACAGAGTGAAACCTAACAATAAAAACTGCTAATGTAAACGAACGCTTCAACCTGATCATTACCACCAAGTATCATCAAGTTTGGGTGAAAAAATATTTGCTGGTATTTCGGAAACTCGTTATTTCTTAGAAGCTTGGCAAACCCTCTCAATGAAAGTGCTTTTATACAGTCTGTGCCCAGGTCTACTTGAAGAGGAAACAAAACATAGAGACAAAACTGAGAACTTCTTTATTTTTTCAAGTTTCAAAGAGCTACTACAAACCATGTTGGATTTAGAGTTCCAAATTCATCTATCTATCTAGAGAGAACAGAGTGACCTAAAAATAAAAACTGCTACTGAATATGAAAGCATCAACCTAGAAGAACAAAATTAGGTGATTCAAGTGGGATTTGTGAACCGATCATTACCACCAAGTATCATCAACATTGGGAGAAAAAATATTTGCTGGTATTTCGCAAATTCGTTATTTCTTAGAAGCTTGGCAAACCCTCTCAATGAAAGTGCTTTTCCACAGTCTGTGCCTAGGGTTACTTGAAGAGGAAACAAAACTTAGAGACAAAACTGAGAACTACTTTATTTTGTCAAGTTTCAAAGAGCTACTACAAACCATGTTGGATTTAGAGTTCCAAATTCATCTATCTATATAGCAGAGAACAGAGTGAAACCTAAATATAAAAACTGCTACTGTAGACGAACGCTTCAACCCAGAAGAACAAAATTTGGTGAGCCAAGTGGGATTTGTGTATCGATCATTACCACCATGTGTCATCAAAATTGCGTGAAAAAATATTTGCTCATATTTCAGAAACTCGTTATTTCTTAGAATCTTGGCCACCCCACTCAATGAAAGTGCTTTTCCACAGTCTGTTCCTAGGACTACTTGAAGAAAAAACAAATAATAGAGACAAAACTGAGAACTCCTTTATTTTGTCAAGTTTCAAAGAGCTACTACAAATCATGTTGGATTTAGAGTTCCAAATTCATCTGTCTATATAGGAGAGAACAGAGTGAAACCTAAATATAAAAACTGCTAATGTAGACGAACGCTTCAACCTAGAAGAACAAAATTTGTTGAGCCAAGTGGGATTTGTGTACTTGTCATTATCACCACGTATCATCAAGATTGGGTGAAAAAATATTTGCTGGTATTTCGGAAAATCGTAATTTCTTGGAAGCTTTGCAATGCCTTTCAATGAAAGTGCTTTCCCACAGTCTCTGCTTAGGGATTCTTTAAGAGGAAACAAACCATAGAGACAAAACTGAGAACTTCTTTATTTTGTCAAGTTTCAAAGAGCTACTACAAACCATGTGGGATTTCGAGTTCCAAATTCATCTATCTATATAGGAGAGAACAGAGGGAAACCTAAATATAAAAACTGCTACAGTAGACGAACGCTTCAACCTACAAGAACAAAATTTGGTGAGCCAAGTGGGATTTGTGTACTGATCATTACCACCAAGTATCATCAACATTGGGAGAAAAAATATTTGCTGGTATTTCGGAAACTCGTTATTTCTTAGAAGCTTGGCAACCCCTCACAATGAAAGTTTTTTTCCACCGTCTGTGCCTAAGGCTACTTGAAGAAAAAACAAACCATAGAGACAAAACTGAGAACTCCTTTATTTTTTCAACGTTCAAACAGCTACTACAAACCACGGTGGATTTAGAGTTCCAAATTCATCTATCTATATAGGAGAGAACAGAGTGAAACCTAAAAATTAAACTGCTACTGTAAACGAACGCTTCAACCTAGAAGAACAAAATTTGGTGAGCCAACTGGGATTTGTGAACTTGTCATTACCACCAAGTATCATCAACATTGGGTGAAAAAATATCTGCTGGTATTTCGGAAACTCGTATTTTTTTGAAAGCTTGGCAACCCCTTTCAATGAAAGTGCTTTTCCACAGTCTCTGCTTAGGGCTACATGAAACGAAAACAAATCATAGAGACAAAACTGAAAACTCCTTTATTTTGTCAAGTTTCAAAGAGCTACTACAAACCATGTTGGATTTAGAGTTCCAAATTCATCTATCAATATAGGAGAGAACACAGTGCAACCTAAATTGAAAACTGCTACTGTAAACGAACGCTTCAAACTAGAAGAACAAAATTTGGTGAGCCAAGTGGGATTTGTGGACTTGTCATTACCACCACGCATCATCAGGATTGGGTGAAAAAATATTTGCTGGTATTTCGGAAACTCGTATTTTCTTGGAAGCTTGGCAACCCCACTCAATGAAAGTGCTTTTCCACCATCTGTGCCTAGGGCTATTTGAAGAGGAAACAAACCATAGGGACAAAACTGAGAACTACTTTATTTTCTCAAGTTTCAAAGAGCTACTACAAACCATGTTGGATTTAGAGTTCCAAATACATCTATCTATATAGGAGAGAACAGAGGGAAACCTAAATATAAAAACTGCTACTGTAGACGAACGCTTCAACCTAGAAGAACAAAATTTGGTGAGCCAAGTGGGATTTGTGTACCGATCATTACCACCAAGTGTCATCAAGATTGCGTGAAAAAATATTTGCTGATATTTCGGAAACTCGTTATTTCTTAGAAGCTTGGCAACCCCACTCAATGAAAGTGCTATTCCACAGTCTGTTCCTAGGGCTACTTGAAGAAAAAACAAACCATAGAGACAAAACTGAGAACTCCTTTATTTTGTCAAGTTTCAAAGAGCTACTACAAACCATGTTGGATTTAGAGTTCCAAATTCATCTGTCTATATAGGAGAGAACAGAGTGAAACCTAAATATAAAAACTGCTAATGTAGACAAACGCTTCAACCCAGAAGAACAATTTGTTGAGCCAAGTGGGATTTGTGTACTTGTCATTACCACCACGTATCATCAAGATTGGGTGAAAAAATATTTGCTGGTATTTCGAAAATCGTAATTTCTTGGAAGTTTTGCATTGCCTTTCAATGAAAGTGCTTTTCCACAGTCTCTGCTTACGGATTCTTTAAGAGGAAACAAACCATAGAGACAAAACTGAGAACTTCTTTATTTTGTCAAGTTTCAAAGAGCTACTACAAACCATGTTGGATTTAGAGTTCCAAATTCATCTATCTATATAGTAGAGAACAGAGTAAAACCTAAAAATACAAACTGCTACTGTAAACGAATGCATCAACCTAAAAGAACAAAATATGGTGCGTCAAGTGGGATTTGTGTACCGATCATTACCAGCAATATCATCAAGATTGGGAGAAAAAATATTTGCTTGTATTTCAGAAACTCTTTATTTATTAGAAGCTTGGCAACACCTCTCAATGAAAGTGCTTTTTCACAGTCTGTGACTAGGGCTAGTTGAAGAGGAAACAAAACTTAGAGACAAAACTGAGAACTACTTTATTTTGTCAAGTTTCCAAGAGCTACTACAAACCATGTGGGATTTAGAGTTCCAAATTCATCTATCTATATAGCAGAGAACAGAGTTAAACCTAAATATAAAAACTGCTACTGTAGACGAACGCTTCAACCTAGAAAACAAAATTTGGTGAGCCAAGTGGGATTTGTGTACTTGTCATTATCACCAAGTATCATCAACATTGGGTGAAAAAAATATTTGCTGGTATATCGGAAACTCGTATTTTTTTGAAAGATTGGCAACCCCTTTCAATGAAAGTGCTTTTCCACAGTCTCTGCTTAGGGTTCTTTAAGAGGAAACAAACCATAGAGACAAAACTGAGAAATTCTTTATTTTGTCAAGTTTCAAAGAGCTACTACAAACCATGTTGGATTTAGAGTTCCAAATACATCTATCTATATAGGAGAGAACAGAGGGAAACCTAAAAATAAAAACTGCTACTGTAGACGAACGCTTCAACCTAGAAGAACAAAATTTGGTGAGCCAAGTGGGATTTGTGTACTGATCATTACCACCAAGTATCATCAACATTGGGAGAAAAAATATTTGCTGGTATTACGGAAACTCGTTTTTTCTTAGAAACTTGGCAACCCCTCACAATGAAAGTTTTTTTCCACCTTCTGTGCCTAGGTCTACTTGAAGAAAAAACAAACGATAGAGACAAAACTGAGAACTCCTTTATTTTGTCAACGTTCAAACAGCTACTACAAACCATGGTGGATTTAGAGTTCCAAATTCATCTATCTATATAGGAGAGAACAGAGTGAAACCTAAAAATAAAAACTGCTACTGTAACCGAACGCTTCAACCTAGAAGAACAAAATTTGGTGAGCCAAGTGGGATTTCTGTACTTGTCATTGCCACCAAGTATCATCAACATTGGGTGAAAAAATATTTGCTGGTATTTCGGAAACTCATATTGTTTTGAAAGCTTGGCAACCCCTTTCAATGAAAGTGCATTTCCACAGTCTCTGCTTAGGGCTACATGAAACGAAAACAAATCATAGAGACAAAACTGAAAACTCCTTTATTTTGTCAAGTTTCAAAGAGCTACTACAAACCATGTGGGATTTAGAGTTCCAAATTCATCTATCAATATAGGAGTGAACACAGTGCAACCTAAAAATGAAAACTGCTACTGTAAACGAACGCTTCAAACTAGAAGAACAAAATTTGGTGAGCCAAGTGGGATTTGTGGACTTGTTATTACCACCATGCATCATCAAGAATGGGTGAAAAAATATTTGCTGATATTTCGGAAAGTCGTATTTTCTTGGAAGCTTGGCAACCCCACTCAATGAAAGTGCTTTTCCACCATCTGTGCCTATTGCTACATGAAGAGGAAACAAACCATAGAGACAAAACTGAGATCTCCTTTATTTTGTCAAGTTTCAAAGAGCTACTACAAACCATGTTGGATTTAGAGATCCAAATACATCTATCTATACAGTAGAGAACAGAGTGAAACCTAAAAATGAAAACTGCTACTGTAAACGAACGCATCACCTAAAAGAACAAAATATGGTGCGTCAATTGGGATTTGTGTACCGATCATTACCACCAAGTATCATCAAGATTGGGAGAAAAAATATTTGCTGGTATTTCGGAAACTTGTTATTTTTTAGAAGTTTGGCAACACCACTCAATTAAAGTGCTTTTCCACAGTCTGTGACTAGGGCTACTTGAAGAGGAAACAAAACTTAGAGACAAACCTGAGAACTACTTTATTTTGTCAAGTTTCAAAGAGCTACTACAAACCATGTTGGATTTAGAGTACCAAATTCATCTATATATATAGCAGAGAACAGAGTGAAACCTAAATATAAAAACTGCTACTGTAGACGAACGCTTCAACCTAGAAGAACAAAATTTGGTGAGCCAAGTGGGATTTGTGTACCGATCATTACCACCAAGTGTCATCAAGATTGCGTGAAAAAATATTTGCTGATATTTCGGAAACTCGTTATTTCTTAGAAGCTTGGCAACCCCACTCAATGAAAGTGCTTTTCCACAGTCTGTTCCTAGGGCTACTTGAAGAAAAAACAAACCATAGAGACAAAACTGAGAACTCCTTTATTTTGTCAAGTTTCAAAGAGCTACTACAAACCATGTTGGATTTAGAGTTCCAAATTCATCTGTCTATATAGGAGAGAACAGAGTGAAACCTAAATATAAAAACTTCTAATGTAGACAAACGCTTCAACCCAGAAGAACAATTTGTTGAGCCAAGTGGGATTTGTGTACTTGTCATTACCACCACGTATCATCAAGATTGGGTGAAAAAATATTTGCTGGTATTTCGAAAATCGTAATTTCTTGGAAGTTTTGCATTGCCTTTCAATGAAAGTGCTTTTCCACAGTCTCTGCTTACGGATTCTTTAAGAGGAAACAAACTATAGAAACAAAACTGAGAACTTCTTTATTTTGTCAAGTTTCAAAGAGCTACTACAAACCATGTTGGATTTAGAGTTCCAAATTCATCTATCTATATAGTAGAGAACAGAGTAAAACCTAAAAATACAAACTGCTACTGTAAACGAATGCATCAACCTAAAAGAACAAAATATGGTGCGACAAGTGGGATTTGTGTACCGATCATTACCAGGAATATCATCAAGATTGGGAGAAAAAATATTTGCTTGTATTTCAGAAACTCTTTATTTATTAGAAGCTTGGCAACACCTCTCAATGAAAGTGCTTTTTCACAGTCTGTGACTAGGGCTACTTGAAGAGGAAACAAAACTTAGAGACAAAACTGAGAACTACTTTATTTTGTCAAGTTTCCAAGAGCTACTACAAACCATGTGGGATTTAGAGTTCCAAATTCATCTATCTATATAGCAGAGAACAGAGTTAAACCTAAATATAAAAACTGCTACTGTAGACGAACGCTTCAACCTAGAAAACAAAATTTGGTGAGCCAAGTGGGATTTGTGTACTTGTCATTACCACCAAGTATCATCAACATTGGGTGAAAAAATATTTGCTGGTATTTCGGAAACTCATATTGTTTTGAAAGCTTGGCAACCCCTTTCAATGAAAGTGCATTTCCACAGTCTCTGCTTAGGGCTACATGAAACGAAAACAAATCATAGAGACAAAACTGAAAACTCCTTTATTTTGTCAAGTTTCAAAGAGCTACTACAAACCATGTGGGATTTAGAGTTCCAAATTCATGTATCAATATAGGAGTGAACACAGTGCAACCTAAAAATGAAAACTGCTACTGTAAACGAACGCTTCAAACTAGAAGAACAAAATTTGGTGAGCCAAGTGGGATTTGTGGACTTGTTATTACCACCACGCATCATCAAGAATGGGTGAAAAAATATTTGCTGATATTTCGGAAAGTCGTATTTTCTTGGAAGCTTGGCAACCCCACTCAATGAAAGTACTTTTCCACCATCTGTGCCTATTGCTACATGAAGAGGAAACAAACCATAGAGACAAAACTGAGATCTCCTTTATTTTGTCAAGTTTCAAAGAGCTACTACAAACCATGTTGGATTTAGTGTTCCAAATTCATCTATCTATATAGGAGAGAACAGAGGGAACTTAAAAAGATAAACTGCTACTGTAAACGAACGCCTCAACCTAGAAGAACAAAATTTGGTGAGCCAAGTGGGATTTGTTTACTGATCATTACCACCAAGTATCATCAACATTGGGTGGAAAAATATTTCCTGGTATTTTGGAAACTCGTAATTTATTGGAAGCTTGGCAAACCGTCTCAATGAAAGTGCTTTTCCACAATCTCTGCTTAGGGCTACCTGAAGTGGAAACAAATCATAGAGAAAAAACTGAGAACTCCTTTATTTTGTCAAGTTTCAAAGAGCTACTACAAACCATGTTGGATTTAGAGTTCCAAATTCATCTATATATATAGGAGAGAACAGAGTGAAAGCCAAAAATAAAAACTGCTACTAACAACGAACGCTTCAACCTAGAAAATGAAAATTTAGTGAGCCAAGTGGGATTTGTGTACTGATCATTACCACCAAGTATCATCAACACTGGGTGAAAAAATATTTGCTGGTATTTCGGAAACTCGTTATTTCGTAGAATCTTGGAAACCCCTCTCAATGAAAGTGCTTTTCCACAGTCTGTGCCTAGGACTACTTGAAGAGGAAACAAACCATAGAGACAAAACTGAGAACTCCTTTATTTTGTCAATTTTCAAGAGCTACTACAAACCATGTTGAATTTAGAGTTCCAAATTCATCTATCTATATAGGAGAGAACAGAGTGAAACCTAAATATAAAAACTGCTACAGTAAATGAATGCTTCAACTAAGAAGAACAACATTTGGTGAGCCAAGAGGGATTTCTGTAGTGATCATTACCACCAAGTATCATCAAGATTGGGTGAAAAAATATTTGCTGGTATTTCGGAAACTCGTTATTTCTTAAAACCTTGGCAACCCATCTCAATGAAAGTGCTTTTCCACAGTCTATCCCTGAGCGACTTTAAGAGGAAACGAACCATAGAGACAAAAGTGAGAACTCCTTTATTTTGTCAACTTTCAAAGAGCTACTACAACCCATATTGGATTTAGAGTTCCAAATTCATCTATCTATATAGGAGAGAACAGAGTGAAACCTAAAAATAAAAACTGCTACTGTAAACGAACACTTCAACCTAGAAGAACAAAATTTGGTGAGCCAAGTGGGATTTGTGTACTTGTCATTACCACCACGTATCATCAACATTGGGTGAAAAAATATTTGCTGGTATTTTGGAAACTCGTAATTTCATGGAAGCTTGGCAACCCCTTTCAATGAAAGTGCTTTTCCACAGTCTCTGCATAGGGCTACATGAAGCGGAAACAAATCATAGAGACAAAACTGAAAACTCCTTTATTTTGTCAAGTTTCAAAGAGCTAATTCAAACCATGTTGGATTTAGAGTTCCAAATTCATCTATCTATATAGAAGAGAACAGATTCAAACCTAAATATAAAAACTGCTACTGTAGACGAACGCTTCAACCTCGAAGAAGAAAATTTGGTGAGCCAAGTGGGATTTGTGTACTTGTCATTACCAAAACGTATCATCAACATTGGGTGAAAAAATATTTGCTGGTATTTCGGAAACTCGTAATTTCTTTTAAGCTTGGCAACCCCTTTCAATGAAAGTGCTTTTCCACAGTCTCTGCTTAGTGCTACATGAAGCGGAAACAAATCATAGAGACAAAACTGAAAACTCCTTTATTTTGTCAAATTTCAAAGAGCTACTACAAACCATGTTGGATTTAGAGTTCCAAATTCATCTATCTATATAGGAGAGAACAGAGGGAACTTAAAAAGATAAACTGCTACTGTAAACGAACGCCTCAACCTAGAAGAACAAAATTTGGTGAGCCAAGTGGGATTTGTTTACTGATCATTACCACCAAGTATCATCAACATTGGGTGGAAAAATATTTCCTGGTATTTTGGAAACTCGTAATTTATTGGAAGCTTGGCAAACCGTCTCAATGAAAGTGCTTTTCCACAGTCTCTGCTTAGGGCTACCTGAAGTGGAAACAACTCATAGAGAAAAAACTGAGAACTCCTTTATTTTGTCAAGTTTCAAAGAGCTACTACAAACCATGTTGGATTTAGAGTTCCAAATTCATCTATATATATAGGAGAGAACAGAGTGAAAGCCAAAAATAAAAACTGCTACTAACAACGAACGCTTCAACCTAGAAAATGAAAATTTAGTGAGCCAAGTGGGATTTGTGTACTGATCATTACCACCAAGTGTCATCACCATTGGGTGAAAAAATATTTGCTGGTATTTCGGAAACTCGTTATTTCTTAGAATCTTGGAAACCCCTCTCAATGAAATGCTTTTCCACAGTCTCTGCTTAGGGCTACATGAAGCGGAAACAAATCATAGAGACAAAACTGAAAACTCCTTTATTTTGTCAAATTTCAAAGAGCTACTACAAACCATGTTGGATTTAGAGTTCCAAATTCATCTATCTATATAGGAGAGAACAGAGGGAACTAAAAAAGATAAACTGCTACTGTAAACGAACGCTTCAACCTAGAAGAACAAAATTTGGTGAGCCAAGTGGGATTTGTTTACTGATCATTACCACCAAGTATCATCAACATTGGGTGGAAAAATATTTCCTGGTATTTTGGAAACTCGTAATTTATTGGAAGCTTGGCAAACCGTCTCAATGAAAGTGCTTTTCCACAGTCTCTGCTTAGGGCTACCTGAAGTGGAAACAACTCATAGAGAAAAAACTGAGAACTCCTTTATTTTGTCAAGTTTCAAAGAGCTACTACAAACCATGTTGGATTTAGAGTTCCAAATTCATCTATATATATAGGAGAGAACAGAGTGAAAGCCAAAAATAAAAACTGCTACTAACAACGAACGCTTCAACCTAGAAAATGAAAATTTAGTGAGCCAAGTGGGATTTGTGTACTGATCATTACCACCAAGTATCATCAACACTGGGTGAAAAAATATTTGCTGGTATTTCGGAAACTCGTTATTTCGTAGAATCTTGGAAACCCCTCTCAATGAAAGTGCTTTTCCACAGTCTGTGCCTAGGACTACTTGAAGAGGAAACAAACCATAGAGACAAAACTGAGAACTCCTTTATTTTGTCAATTTTCAAGAGCTACTACAAACCATGTTGAATTTAGAGTTCCAAATTCATCTATCTATATAGGAGAGAACAGAGTGAAACCTAAATATAAAAACTGCTACAGTAAATGAATGCTTCAACCAAGAAGAACAACATTTGGTGAGCCAAGAGGGATTTCTGTAGTGATCATTACCACCAAGTATCATCAAGATTGGGTGAAAAAATATTTGCTGGTATTTCGGAAACTCGTTATTTCTTAAAACCTTGGCAAACCATCTCAATGGATGTGCTTTTCCACAGTCTATGCCTACAGCGACGTGAAGAGGAAACGAACCATAGAGACAAAAGTGAGAACTCCTTTATTTTGTCAACTTTCAAAGAGCTACTACAACCCATATTGGATTTAGAGTTCCAAATTCATCTATCTATATAGGAGAGAACAGAGTGAAACCTAAAAATAAAAACTGCTACTGTAAACGAACCCTTCAATCTAGAAGAACAAAATTTGGTGAGCCAAGTGGGATTTGTGTACTTGTCATTACCACCACGTATCATCAACATTGGGTGAAAAAATATTTGCTGGTATTTTGGAAACTCGTAATTTCATGGAAGCTTGGCAACCCCTTTCAATGAAAGTGCTTTTCCACAGTCTCTGCATAGGGCTACATGAAGCGGAAACAAATCATAGAGACAAAACTGAAAACTCCTTTATTTTGTCAAGTTTCAAAGAGCTAATTCAAACCATGTTGGATTTAGAGTTCCAAATTCATCTATCTATATAGAAGAGAACAGATTCAAACCTAAATATAAAAACTGCTACTGTAGACGAACGCTTCAACCTCGAAGAAGAAAATTTGGTGAGCCAAGTGGGATTTGTGTACTTGTCATTACCAAAACGTATCATCAACATTGGGTGAAAAAATATTTGCTGGTATTTCGGAAACTCGTAATTTCTTTTAAGCTTGGCAACCCCTTTCAATGAAAGTGCTTTTCCACAGTCTCTGCTTAGTGCTACATGAAGCGGAAACAAATCATAGAGACAAAACTGAAAACTCCTTTATTTTGTCAAATTTCAAAGAGCTACTACAAACCATGTTGGATTTAGAGTTCCAAATTCATCTATCTATATAGGAGAGAACAGAGGGAACTTAAAAAGATAAACTGCTACTGTAAACGAACGCCTCAACCTAGAAGAACAAAATTTGGTGAGCCAAGTGGGATTTGTTTACTGATCATTACCACCAAGTATCATCAACATTGGGTGGAAAAATATTTCCTGGTATTTTGGAAACTCGTAATTTATTGGAAGCTTGGCAAACCGTCTCAATGAAAGTGCTTTTCCACAGTCTCTGCTTAGGGCTACCTGAAGTGGAAACAACTCATAGAGAAAAAACTGAGAACTCCTTTATTTTGTCAAGTTTCAAAGAGCTACTACAAACCATGTTGGATTTAGAGTTCCAAATTCATCTATATATATAGGAGAGAACAGAGTGAAAGCCAAAAATAAAAACTGCTACTAACAACGAACGCTTCAACCTAGAAAATGAAAATTTAGTGAGCCAAGTGGGATTTGTGTACTGATCATTACCACCAAGTGTCATCACCATTGGGTGAAAAAATATTTGCTGGTATTTCGGAAACTCGTTATTTCTTAGAATCTTGGAAACCCCTCTCAATGAAATGCTTTTCCACAGTCTCTGCTTAGGGCTACATGAAGCGGAAACAAATCATAGAGACAAAACTGAAAACTCCTTTATTTTGTCAAATTTCAAAGAGCTACTACAAACCATGTTGGATTTAGAGTTCCAAATTCATCTATCTATATAGGAGAGAACAGAGGGAACTAAAAAAGATAAACTGCTACTGTAAACGAACGCTTCAACCTAGAAGAACAAAATTTGGTGAGCCAAGTGGGATTTGTTTACTGATCATTACCACCAAGTATCATCAACATTGGGTGGAAAAATATTTCCTGGTATTTTGGAAACTCGTAATTTATTGGAAGCTTGGCAAACCGTCTCAATGAAAGTGCTTTTCCACAGTCTCTGCTTAGGGCTACCTGAAGTGGAAACAACTCATAGAGAAAAAACTGAGAACTCCTTTATTTTGTCAAGTTTCAAAGAGCTACTACAAACCATGTTGGATTTAGAGTTCCAAATTCATCTATATATATAGGAGAGAACAGAGTGAAAGCCAAAAATAAAAACTGCTACTAACAACGAACGCTTCAACCTAGAAAATGAAAATTTAGTGAGCCAAGTGGGATTTGTGTACTGATCATTACCACCAAGTATCATCAACACTGGGTGAAAAAATATTTGCTGGTATTTCGGAAACTCGTTATTTCGTAGAATCTTGGAAACCCCTCTCAATGAAAGTGCTTTTCCACAGTCTGTGCCTAGGACTACTTGAAGAGGAAACAAACCATAGAGACAAAACTGAGAACTCCTTTATTTTGTCAATTTTCAAGAGCTACTACAAACCATGTTGAATTTAGAGTTCCAAATTCATCTATCTATATAGGAGAGAACAGAGTGAAACCTAAATATAAAAACTGCTACAGTAAATGAATGCTTCAACCAAGAAGAACAACATTTGGTGAGCCAAGAGGGATTTCTGTAGTGATCATTACCACCAAGTATCATCAAGATTGGGTGAAAAAATATTTGCTGGTATTTCGGAAACTCGTTATTTCTTAAAACCTTGGCAAACCATCTCAATGGATGTGCTTTTCCACAGTCTATGCCTACAGCGACGTGAAGAGGAAACGAACCATAGAGACAAAAGTGAGAACTCCTTTATTTTGTCAACTTTCAAAGAGCTACTACAACCCATATTGGATTTAGAGTTCCAAATTCATCTATCTATATAGGAGAGAACAGAGTGAAACCTAAAAATAAAAACTGCTACTGTAAACGAACCCTTCAATCTAGAAGAACAAAATTTGGTGAGCCAAGTGGGATTTGTGTACTTGTCATTACCACCACGTATCATCAACATTGGGTGAAAAAATATTTGCTGGTATTTCGGAAACTCGTAATTTCTTGGAAGCTTGGCAACCCCTTTCAATGAAAGTGCTTTTCCAAAGTCTCTGCATAGGGCTACATGAAGCGGAATCAAATCATAGAGACAAAACTGAAAACTCCTTTATTTTGTCAAGTTTCAAAGAGCTACTACAAACCATGTTGGATTTAGAGTTCCAAATTCATCTATCTATACAGAAGAGAACAGATTCAAACCTAAATATAAAAACTGCTACTGTAGACGAACGCTTCAACCTCGAAGAAGAAAATTTGGTGAGCCAAGTGGGATTTGTGTACTTGTCATTACCAAAACGTATCATCAACATTGGGTGAAAAAATATTTGCTGGTATTTTGGAAACTCGTAATTTCTTTTAAGCTTGGCAACCCCTTTCAATGAAAGTGCTTTTCCACAGTCTCTGCTTAGGGCTACATGAAGCGGAAACAAATCATAGAGACAAAACTGAAAACTCCTTTATTTTGTCAAATTTCAAAGAGCTACTACAAACCATGTTGGATTTAGTGTTCCAAATTCATCTATCTATATAGGAGAGAACAGAGGGAACTTAAAAAGATAAACTGCTACTGTAAACGAACGCCTCAACCTAGAAGAACAAAATTTGGTGAGCCAAGTGGGATTTGTTTACTGATCATTACCACCAAGTATCATCAACATTGGGTGGAAAAATATTTCCTGGTATTTTGGAAACTCGTAATTTATTGGAAGCTTGGCAAACCGTCTCAATGAAAGTGCTTTTCCACAGTCTCTGCTTAGGGCTACCTGAAGTGGAAACAACTCATAGAGAAAAAACTGAGAACTCCTTTATTTTGTCAAGTTTCAAAGAGCTACTACAAACCATGTTGGATTTAGAGTTCCAAATTCATCTATATATATAGGAGAGAACAGAGTGAAAGCCAAAAATAAAAACTGCTACTAACAACGAACGCTTCAACCTAGAAAATGAAAATTTAGTGAGCCAAGTGGGATTTGTGTACTGATCATTACCACCAAGTATCATCAACACTGGGTGAAAAAATATTTGCTGGTATTTCGGAAACTCGTTATTTCGTAGAATCTTGGAAACCCCTCTCAATGAAAGTGCTTTTCCACAGTCTGTGCCTAGGACTACTTGAAGAGGAAACAAACCATAGAGACAAAACTGAGAACTCCTTTATTTTGTCAATTTTCAAGAGCTACTACAAACCATGTTGAATTTAGAGTTCCAAATTCATCTATCTATATAGGAGAGAACAGAGTGAAACCTAAATATAAAAACTGCTACAGTAAATGAATGCTTCAACCAAGAAGAACAACATTTGGTGAGCCAAGAGGGATTTCTGTAGTGATCATTACCACCAAGTATCATCAAGATTGGGTGAAAAAATATTTGCTGGTATTTCGGAAACTCGTTATTTCTTAAAACCTTGGCAACCCATCTCAATGAAAGTGCTTTTCCACAGTCTATCCCTGAGCGACTTTAAGAGGAAACGAACCATAGAGACAAAAGTGAAAACTCCTTTATTTTGTCAACTTTCAAAGAGCTACTACAACCCATATTGGATTTAGAGTTCCAAATTCATCTATCTATATAGGAGAGAACAGAGTGAAACCTAAAAATAAAAACTGCTACTGTAAACGAACCCTTCAACCTAGAAGAACAAAATTTGGTGAGCCAAGTGGGATTTGAGTACTTGTCATTACCACCACGTATCATCAACATTGGGTGAAAAAATATTTGCTGGTATTTTGGAAAGTCGTAATTTCTTGGAAGCTTGGCAACCCCTTTCAATGAAAGTGCTTTTCCACAGTCTCTGCATAGGGCTACATTAAGTGGAAACAAATCATAGAGACAAAACTGAAAACTCCTTTATTTTGTCAAGTTTCAAAGAGCTACTACAAACCATGTTGGATTTAGAGTTCCAAATTCATCTATCTATATAGAAGAGAACAGACTCAAACCTAAATATAAAAACTGCTACTGTAGACGAACGCTTCAACCTCGAAGAAGAAAATTTGGTGAGCCAAGTGGGATTTGTGTACTTGTCATTACCAAAACGTATCATCAACATTGGGTGAAAAAATATTTGCTGGTATTTCGGAAACTCGTAATTTCTTTTAAGCTTGGCAACCCCTTTCAATGAAAGTGCTTTTCCACAGTCTCTGCTTAGGGCTACATGAAGCGGAAACAAATCATAGAGACAAAACTGAAAACTCCTTTATTTTGTCAAATTTCAAAGAGCTACTACAAACCATGTTGGATTTAGAGTTCCAAATTCATCTATCTATATAGGAGAGAACAGAGGGAACTTAAAAAGATAAACTGCTACTGTAAACGAACGCTTCAACCTAGAAGAACAAAATTTGGTGACCCAAGTGGGATTTGTTTACTGATCATTACCACCAAGTATCATCAACATTGCGTGGAAAAATATTTCCTGGTATTTTGGAAACCCGTAATTTATTGGAAGCTTGGCAAACCGTCTCAATGAAAGTGCTTTTCCACAGTCTCTGCTTAGGGCTACCTGAAGTGGAAACAACTCATAGAGAAAAAACTGAGAACTCCTTTATTTTGTCAAGTTTCAAAGAGCTACTACAAACCATGTTGGATTTAGAGTTCCAAATTCATCTATATATATAGGAGAGAACAGAGTGAAACCCAAAAATAAAAACTGCTACTAACAACGAATGCTTCAACCTAGAAAATGAAAAATTAGTGAGCCAAGTGGGATTTGTGTACTGATCATTACCACCAAGTGTCATCACCATTGGGTGAAAAAATATTTGCTGGTATTTCGGAAACTCGTTTTTTCTTAGAATCTTGGAAATCCCTCTCAATGAAAGTGCTTTTCCACAGTCTGTGCCTAGGACTACTTGAAGAGGAAACAAACCATAGAGACAAAACTGAGAACTCCTTTATTTTGTCAACTTTCAAAGAGCTACCACAAACCATGTTGGATTTAGAGTTCCAAATTCATCTATTTATATAGGAGAGAACAGAGTGAAACCTAAAAATAAAAACTGCTACTGTAAACGAAGGCTTCAACCTAGAAGAACAAAACTTGGTGAGCCAAGTGGGATTTGTGTACTTGTCATTACCACCACGTATCATCAACATTGGGTGAAAAAATATTTGCTGGTATTTTGGAAACTCGTAATTTCTTGGAAGATTGGCAATCCCTTTCAATGAAAGTGCTTTTCCACAGTCTGTGCTTAGGGCTACATGAAGCAGAAACATATCATAGAGACAAAACTGAAAACTCCTTTATTTTGTCAAGTTACAAAGAGCTACTACAAACCATGTTGGATTTAGAATTCCAAATTCATCTCTCTATATAGGAGAGAACAGAGGGAACTTAAAAATAAAAACTGCTACTGTAAACGAACGCGTCAACCTAGAAGAACAAAATTTGGTGAGTCAAGTGAGATTTGTGTAGCAATCATGACCACCAAGTATCATCAACATTGTGTGAAAAAATATTTGCTGGTAATTCGGAAACTCGCTATTTCTTAGAAGCTTGACAACCCCTCTCAATGAAAGTGCTTTTCCACAGTATGTTCCTAGGACTACTTGAAGAGGAAACAAACCATAGAGAGAAAACTGAGAATTCCTTCATTTTGTCAAGTTTCAAAGAGCTATTAAAAACTATGTTGGACTTAGAGTTCCAAATTCATCTATCAATATAGGAGAGAACAATGTGAACCCTAAATATAAAAACTGCTACTGTAGACGAACGCGTCAATATAGAAAAACAAAATTTGGTGAGCCAAGTGGGATTTCTGTGGTGATCATTACCACCAAGTATCATCAAAATTGGGTGAAAAAATATTTGCTGGTATTTCTGAAACTCGTTATTTCTTAGAAGCTTGGCAACCCCTCTCAATGAAAGTTCTTTTCCACACTCTGTGCCTAGGGCTACTTGAAGAGGAAACAAACCTTAGAGACAAAACTGAGACCTCCTTTATTTTGTCAAGTTTCAAAGAGCTACTACAAACCATGGTGGATTTAGAGTTCCAAATTCATCTATCTATATAGGAGAGAACAGACTGAACCCTAAATATAAAAACGGCTACTGTAGACGAACGCTTGAACCTAGAAGAACAAAATTTGGTGAGCCAAGTGGGATATGTGTACTGATCATTACCACCAAGTATCATCAAGATTGGGTGAAAAATTTTTTGCTGGTATTTCTTAGAACCTTGGCAACCCCTCTCAATGTAAGTGCTTTTCCACACTCTGTGACTAGGGCTACTTGAAGATGAAACAAACCATAGAGACAAAACTGAGAACTCCTTTATTTTGTCAAGTTTCAAAGAGCTACTACAAACCATGTTGGATTTAGAGTTCCAAATTCATCTATCTATATAGGAGAGAACAGAGTGAAACCTAAATATAAAAACTGCTTCTGTAGACGAACGCTTCTACCTAGAAGAACAAAATTTGGTGAGCCAAGTGGGATTTGTATACTGATCATTACCACCCAGTATCATCAACATTGGGTGAAAAAATATTTGCTGGTATTTCAGAAACTCGTTATTTCTTAGAAGCTTGGCAACCCCTCTCAATGAAAGTGCTTTTAAACAGTCGCTGCTTATGCTACTTGAAGCGGACAAATCATAGAGACAAAACTGAGAACTCCTTTATTTTGTCAAGTTTCAAAGAGCTACTACAAACCATGTTGGATTTAGAGTTCCAAATTCATCTATCTATACAGAAGAGAACAGATTCAAACCTAAATATAAAAACTGCTACTGTAGACGAACGCTTCAACCTCGAAGAAGAAAATTTGGTGAGCCAAGTGGGATTTGTGTACTTGTCATTACCAAAACGTATCATCAACATTGGGTGAAAAAATATTTGCTGGTATTTTGGAAACTCGTAATTTCTTTTAAGCTTGGCAACCCCTTTCAATGAAAGTGCTTTTCCACAGTCTCTGCTTAGGGCTACATGAAGCGGAAACAAATCATAGAGACAAAACTGAAAACTCCTTTATTTTGTCAAATTTCAAAGAGCTACTACAAACCATGTTGGATTTAGTGTTCCAAATTCATCTATCTATATAGGAGAGATCAGAGTGAAACCTAAAAATAAATACTGCTACTGTAAACGAATGCTTCAACCTAGAAGAACAAAATTTGGTGAGCCAAGTGGGATTTGTGTACTTGTCATTACCACCACGTATCATCAACATTGGGTGAAAAAATATTTGCTGGTTTTTCGGAAACTCGTAATTTCTTGGTAGCTTGGCAACCCCTTTCAATGAAAGTGCTTTTCCACAGTCTCTGCATATGGCTACATGAAGCGGAAACAAATCATAGAGAAAAAACTGAAAACTCCTTTATTTTGTCAAGTTTCAAAGAGGTACTAGAAACCATGTTGGATTTAGAGTTCCAAATTCATCTATCTATATAGAAGAGAACAGATTCATACCTAAATATAAAAACTGCTACTGTAGACGAACGCTTCAACCTCGAAGAAGAAAATTTGGTGAGCCAAGTGGGATTTGTGTACCGATCAATACCACCAAGTATCATCAAGATTGCGTAAAAAAATATTTGCTGGTATTTCGGAAACTCGTTATTTCTTAAAAGCTTGTCAACCCCTCTAAATGAAAGCGCTTATCCACAGTCTGTGCCTAGGGCGACTTGAAGAGGAAACAAACCATAGAGACAAAACTGAGAACTCCTTTACTTTGTCAAGTTTCAAAGAGCTATTAAACACAATGTTGGATTTAGAGTTCCAAATTCATCTATCTATGTAGGAGAGACAGAGTGAAACCTAAATATAAAAACTGCTACTGTAGACGAACGCTTCAACCCAGAAGAACAAAATTTGGTGAGCCAAGTGGGATTTGTGTACTTGTCATTACCACCACGTATCATCAACATTGTGTGAAAAAATATTTGCTGGTATTTCGGAAACTCGTAATTTCTTGGAAGCTTGGCAACCCCTTTCAATGAAAGTGCTTTTCCAATGTCTCTGCTTAGGGCTACATGAAGCAGAAACAAACCATAGAGACAAAACTGAAAACTCCTTTATTTTGTCAAGTTTCAAAGAGCTACTACAAACCATGTTGGATTTAGAATTCCAAATTCATCTATCTATATAGGAGAGAACAGAGGGAACTTAAAAATATAAACTGCTACTGTAAACGAACGCTTCAACCTAGAAGAACAAAATTTGGTGAGTCAAGTGAGATTTGTGTACCAATCATGACCACCAAGTATCATCAACATTGGGTGAAAAAATATTTGCTGGTGATTCGGAAACTCGTTATTTCTTTGAAGCTTGGCAACCCATCTCAATGAAAGTGCTTTTCCACAGTCTGTTCCTAGGACTACTTGAAGAGGAAACAAACCATAGAGAGAAAGCTGAGAACTCCTTTATTTTGTCAAGTTTCAAAGAGCTACTACAAACCATGTTGGATATAGAGTTCCAAATTCATCTATCTATATAGGAGAGAACAGAGTGAAACCTAAATATAAAAACTGCTACTGTAGACGAACGCTTCTACCTAGAAGAACAAAATTTGGTGAGCCAAGTGGGATTTGTATACTGACCATTACCACCCAGTGTCATCAACATTGGGTGAAAAAATATTTGCTGGTATTTCGGAAACTCGTTATTTCATAGAAGCTTGGCAACCCCTCTCAATGAAAGTGCTTTTCCACAGTGTCTGCCTAGGACTACTTGAAGAGGAAACAAACCATATAGAGAAAACTGAGAACTCCTTTATTTTGTCAAGTTTCAAAGAGCTACTACAAACCTTGTTGGATTTAGAGTTCCAAATTCATCTATCTATATAGGAGAGAACAGAGTGAAACCTAAAAATAAAAACTGCTACTGTAGACGAATCCTTCAACCTAGAAGACTAAAATTTGGTGAGCCAAGTGGGATTTGTGTACTTGTCCTTACCACGAAGTATCATAAAGATTGGATGAAAACATATTCGCTGGTATTTCGGAAACTCGTTATTTCTTAGAAACTTGGCAACCCCTCTCAATGAAAGTGCTTTTCCACAGTCTCTGCTTAGGGCTACATGAAGTGGAAACAAATCATAGAGAGAAAACTGAAAACTCCTTTATTTTGTCAAGTTTCAAAGAGGTACTACAAACCATGTTGGATTTAGAGTTCCAAATTCATCTATCTATATAGAAGAGAACAGATTCAAACCTAAATATAAAAACTGCTACTGTAGACGAAAGCTTCAACCTCGAACAGAAAATTTGGTGAGCCAACTGGGATTTGTGTACCGATCATTACCACCAAGTATCATCAAGATTGGGTGAAAAAATATTTGCTGGTATTTCGGAAACTCGTTATTTCTTAAAAGCTTGTCAACCCCTCTCAATGAAAGTGCTTTTCCACAGTTTGTGCCTAGGGCGACTTGAAGAGGAAACAAACCATAGAGACAAAACTGAGAACTCCTTTACTGTGTCAAGTTTCAAAGAGCTATTAAACACCATGTTGGATTTAGAATTCCAAATTCATCTATCTATGTAGGAGAGAACAGAGTGAAACCTAAATATAAAAACTGCTACTGCAGACGAACGCTTCAACCCAGAAGAACAAAATTTGGTGAGCCAAGTGGGATTTGTGTATTGATCATTACCACCAAGTGTCATCACCATTGGGTGAAAAAATATTTGCTGGTATTTTGGAAACTGGTTATTTCTTAGAAGCTTGGAAACCCCTCTAAATGAAAGTGCTTTTCCACAGTCTGTGCCTAGGGCTACTTGAAGAGGAAACAAACCATAGAGACAAAACTGAGAACTCCTTTATTTTGTCAACTTTAAAAGAGCTACCACAAACCATGTTGGATTTAGAGTTCCAAATTCATCTATCTATATAAGAGAGAACAGAGTGCAACCAAATATGAAAACTGCTACTGTAAACGAACGCTTCAACCTAGAAGAACAAAATTTGGTGAGCCAAGTGGGAATTGTGGACTTTTCATTACCACCACGCATCATCAAGATTGGGTGAAAAAATATTTGCTGGATTTTCGAAAACTTGTATTTTCTTGGAAGCTTGGCAACCCCTCTCAATGAAAGTGCTTTTCCACCGTCTGTGCCTAGGGCTACTTGAAGAGGAAACAAATCATAGAGACAAAAGTGAGAACTACTTTATTTTGTCAAGTTTCAAAGAGCCCCTGCAAACCATGTTGGATTTAGAGTTCCAAATTCATCTATCTATATAGGAGAGAACAGAGGGAAACCTAAATATAAAAACTGCTACAGTAGACGAACGCTTCAACCTAGAAGAACAAAATTTGGTAAGCCACGTGGGATTTGTGAACTGATCATTACCAACAAGTATCATCAACATTGGGTGAAAAATTTTTGCTGGTAGTTCGGAAACTCGTTATTTCTTAGAAGCTTGGCAAGCACTTTCAATGAAAGTGCTTTCCCACACTCTGTGACTAGGGCTACTTGAAGATGAAACAAACCATAGAGACAAAACTGAGAACTCCTTTATTTTGACAAGTTTCAAAGAGCTACTACAAACCATGTTGGATTTAGAGTTCCAAATTCATCTATCTATATAGCAGAGAACAGAGTGAAACCTATATAAAAAAACTGCTACTGTAGACGCACGCTTCAACCTAGAAGAACAAAATTTGGTGAGCCAATGGGATTTGTGTACCGATCATTACCAACAAGTATCATCAAGATTGGGTGAAAAAATATTTGCTGGTATTTCGGAAACTTGTAATTTCTTGGAAGCTTGGCAACCCCTCTCAATGAAAGTGCTTTTCCACAGTCACTGCTTAGGGCTACTTGAAGCGAAAACAAATCATAGAGACAAAATTGAGAACTCCTTTATTTTGTCAAGTTTCAAAGAGCTACTGCAAACCATGCTGGATTTAGAGTTCCAAATTCATCTATCTATATAGGAGAGAACAGAGGGAAACCTAAATATGAAAACTGCTAAGGTAGACGAACGCTTCAAACTAGAAGAACAAAATTTGGTGAGCCAAGTGGGATTTGTGTACTGATCATTACCACCAAGTATCATCAACATTGGGTGGAAAATATTTGCTGGTATTTCGGAAACTCGTTATTTCTTAGAAGTTTGGCAACCCCTCTCAATGAAAGTGCTTTTCCACAGTCAGTTCCTAGGGGTACTTGAAGAGGAAACAAACCATAGAGACAAAACTGAGAACTCCTTTATTTTGTCAAGTTTCAAAGAGCTACTGCAAACCATGTTGGATTTAGAGTTAGAAATTCATCTATCAATATAGGAGAGAACAGAGTGAAACCTAAATATAAAAACTGCTACTGTAGACGAACGCTTCAACCTAGAAGAACAAAATTTGGTGAGCCAAGTGCGATTTGTGTACTGATCATTACCAACAAGTGTCATCAAGATTGCGTGAAAAAAATATTTGCTGGTATTTCGGAAACTCGTTATTTCTTAGAAGCTTGGCAACCCCACTCAATAAAAGTGCTTTTCCACAGTCTGTTCCTAGGGTTACTTGAAGAGGAAACAAACCATAGAGACAAAACTGAGAACTCCTTTATTTTGTCAAGTTTCAAAGAGCTACTACAAACCATGTTGGATATAGAGTTCCAAATTCAACATTCTATATAGCAGAGAATAGAGTGAAACCTAAATATTAAAACTGCTACTGTAGACGAACCCTTCAACCTAGAAGAACAAAATTTGGTGAGCCAAGTGGGATTTGTGTACCGATCATTACGACCAAGTATCATCAAGATTGGGTGAAAAAGTATTTGCTGGTATTTCGGAAACTCGTAATTTCTTGGAAGCTTGGCAACCCCTCTCAATGAAAGTGCTTTTCCACAGTCTCTGCTTAGGGTTACTTGGAGCGGAAACAATATCATAGAGACAAAACTGAGAACTCTTTATTTTGTCAAGTTCAAAGAGCTACTGCAAACGATATTGGATTTAGTGTTACAAATTCATCTGTCTATATAGGGGAGAACAGAGTGAAACCTAAATATAAAAACTGCTACTGTAGACGAACGCTTCAACCTAGAAGAACAAAATTTGGTGAGCCAAGTGGGATTTGTGTCCCGATCATTACCACCAAGTATCATCAAGATTGGGTGAAAAAATATTTGCTGGTATTTCGGAAACTAGTAATTTCTTAGAAGCTTGGCAACCCCTCTCAATGAAAGTGCTTTTCCACAGTCTGTGCCTAGGACTACTTGAAGAGGAAACAAAACATAGAGACAAAACTGAGAACTACTTTATTTTGTCAAGTTTCAAAGAGCTACTGCAAACCATGTGGATTTAGAGTTAGAAATTCATCTATCTATATAGGAGAGAACAGAGGGAAACCTAAATATGAAAACTGCTAAGGTAGACGAACGCTTCAAACTTGAAGAACAAAATTTGGTGAGCCAAGTGGGATTTGTGTACTGATCATTACCACCAAGTATCATCAACATTGGGTGAAAAAATATTTGCTGGTATTTCGGAAACTCGTTATTTCTTAGAAGTTTGGCAACTCCTCTCAATGAAATTGCTTTTCCACCGTCTGTGCCTAGGGCTACTTGAAGAGGAAACAAACCATAAAGACACAACTGAGAACTCCTTTATTTTGTCAAGTTTCAAAGAGCTACTTCAAACCATGTTGGAATTAGAGTTCCAAATTCATCATTCTATATAGCAGAGAATTGAGTGAAACCTAAATATTAAAACTGCTACTGTAGACGAACGCTTCAACCTAGAAGAACAAAATTTGGTGAGCCAAGTGGGATTTGTGTACCAATCATTACCACCAAGTATCATCAAGATTGGGAAAAAATATTTGCTGGTATTTCGGAAAATCCTAATTTCTTGGAAGCTTGGCATCCCCTCTCAATTAAAGTGCTTTTCCACAGTCTCTGCTTAGGGTTACATTGAGGGGAAAAAAAATCATAGAGACAAAACTGAGAACTCCTTTATTTTGTCAAGTTTCAAACAGCTACTACAAACCATGTTGGAATAGAGTTCCAAATTCATCTATCTATATAGGAGAGAACAGAGTGAACCCTAAAAATGAAAACTGCTACTGTACACGAACGCTTCAACCCAGAAGAACAAAATTTGGTGAGCCAAGTGGGATTTGTGTACTGATCATTACCACGAAGTATCATCAAGATTGGGTGAAAAAATATTTGCTGGTATTTTGGAAACTCGTTATTTCTTAGAACGTTGGCAACCCCTCTCAATGAAAGTGGTTTTCCACAGTCTGTGCCAAGGGAGACTTGAAGAGGAAACAAATCATAGAGACAAAACTGAGAACTCCTTTATTTTGTCACGTTTCAAAGAGCTATTACACACCATATTGGGTTTAGAGTTCCAAATTCATCTATCTATATAGGAGAGAACAGAGTGAAACCTAAATATAAAAACTGCTACTGTAAATGAACGCTTCAATCTAGAAGAACAAAATTTGGTGAGCCAAGTGGGATTTCTGTACTGATCATTACCACCAAGTATCATCAAGATTGGGTGAAAAATTTTTTGCTGGTATTTCGGAAACTTGTTATTTCTTAGAAGCTTGGCAACCATCTCAATGAAAGTGCTTTTCCACACTCTGTGACTGGGGCTACTTGAAGATGAAACAAACCACAGAGACAAAACTGAGAACTCCTTTATTTTGTCAAGTTTCAAAGAGCTTCTACAAACCATGTTGGATTTAGAGTTCCAAATTCATCTATCTATATAGGAGAGAACGGAGGGAAACCTAAATATAAAAACTGCTACTGTAGACGAACGCTTCAAACTAGAAGAACAAAATTTGGTGAGCCAAATTGGATTTGTGTACTGATCATTACCACCAAGTATCATCAATATTGGGTTAAAAAATATTTGCTGGTATTTCGGAAACTCATTACTCCTTAGAAGTTTGGCAACCACTCTCAATGAAAGTGCTTTTCCACCGTCTGTGCCTAGGGCTACTTGAAGAGGAAACAAACCATAGAGAAAAAAACTTAGAACTCCTTTATTTTGTCAAGTTTCAAAGAGCTAGTACAAACCATGTTGGATTTAGAGTTCCAAATTCATCTATCTATATAGCAGAGAACACAGTGAAACATATATATAAAAACTGCTACTGTAAACGAACGCTTCAACCTGGAAGAACAAAATTCGTGAGCCAAGTGGGATTTGTGTACTTGTCATTCCCACCACGTATATTCAACATTGGGTGAAAAAATATTTGCTGGTATTTCGGAAACTCGTAATTTCTTGGAAGCTTGGCAACCCCTTTCAATGAAAGTTCTTTTCCACAGTCTCTGCTTAGGGCTACATGAAACGTAAACAAATCATGGAGACAAAACTGAAAACTCCTTTATTTTGTCAACTTTCAAAGAGCTACTAGAAACCATGTTGGATTTAGAGTTCCAAATTTATCTATCAATATAGGAGAGAACAGAGTGCAACCTAAAAATGAAAACTGCTACTGTAAACGAACGCTTCAACCTAGAAGAACAAAATTTGGTGAGCCAAGTGGGAATTGTGGACTTTTCATTACCACCACGCATCATCAAGATTGGGTGAAAAAATATTTGCTGGTATTTCGGAAACTCGTATTTTCTTGGAAGCGTCGCAACCCCTCTAAATGAAAGTGCTTTTCCACCGTCTGTGCCTAGGGCAACTTGAAGAGGAAACAAACCATTGAGACAAAACTGAGAACTCCTTTATTTTGTCAAGTTTCAAAGAGCTACTACAAACCATGTTGGATTTCGCGTTCCAAATTCATCTATCTATATAGCAGAGAACAGAGTGAATCCTAAATATAAAAACTGCTACTGTAGACGAGCGCTTCAACCCAGAAGAACAAAATTTGGTGAGCCAAGTGGGATTTGTGTACTTGACATTACCACCACGTATCATCAACATTTTGTGAAAAAATATTTGCTGGTATTTCGGAAACTCGTAATTTCTTGGAAGCTTGGCAACCTCTTTCAATGAAAGTGCTTTTCCACAGTCTCTGCTTAGGGCTACATGAAGCAGAAACAAACCATAGAGACAAAACTGAAAACTCTTTATTTTGTCAAGTTTCAAAGAGCTACTATAAACCATGTTGGATTTAGAATTCCAAATTCATCTATCTATATAGGAGAGAACAGAGGGAACTAAAATATATAAACTGCTACAGTAAATGAACGCTTCAACCTTGAAGAACAAAATTTGGTGAGTCAAGTGAGACTTGTGTACCAATCATGACACCAAGTACCATCAACATTGGGTGAAAAATATTTGCTGGTAATTCGGAAACTCGTTATTTCTTAGAAGCTTGGCAACCCCTCTCAATGAAAGTGCTTTTCCACAGACTGTGCCTAGGACTACTTGAATAGGAAACAAAACATAGAGACATAACTGAGAACTACTATATTTTGTCAAGTTTCAAAGAGCTACTGCAAACCATGTTGGATTTAGAGTTCCAAATTCATCTATCTATATAAAAGAGAACAGACGGAAACCTAAATATAAAAACTGCTACAGTAGACGAACGCTTCAACCTAGAAGAACAAAATTTGGTGAGCCAAGTGGGATTTGTGTACTGATCATTAAAACCAAGTATCATCAACATTGGGTTAAAAAATATTTGCTGGTATTTCGGAAACTCGTTGTTTCTTAGAATCTTGGCAACCCCTCTCAATGAAAGTGCTTTTCCACAGACTGTGCCTAGGTCTACGTGAAGAGGAAACAAACCATAGAGACAAAACTGAGAACTCCTTTATTTTCTCAAGTTTCAAAGAGCTACCACAAACCATGTTGGATTTAGAGTTCCAAATTCATCTATCTATATAGCAGAGAACAGAGTGAAACCTAAATATAAAAACTGCGACTGTAGACGAACGCTTCATCCTAGAAGAACAAAATTTGGTGAGACAAGTGGGATTTGTGTACCGATCAATACCATCAAGTATCATGAATATTGGGTGACAAAATATTTGCTGTTATTTCGGAAACTTGTAATTTCTTGGAAGCTTGGCAACACCTCTTAATGAAAGTTATTTTCCACAGTCTCTGCGTAGGGCTGCTTGAAGCGGAAACAAATCATAGAGACAAAACTGAGAACTCCTTTATTTTGTCAAGTTTCAAAGAGCTAATACAAACCATATTGGATTTAGAGTTCCAAATTCATCTGTCTATATAGGAGAGAACAGAGTGAAACCTAAATATAAAAACTGCTACTGTAGACGAACGCTTCAACCTAGAAGAACAAAATTTGGTGAGCCAAGTGAGATTTGTGCACCGATCATCACCACCACGTATCATCAAGATTGGGTGAAAAAAATATTTGCTGGTACATCAGAAACTCGTTATTTCTTAGAAGATTGGCAACCCCTCTCAATGAAAGTGCATTTCCACAGTCAGTGCCTAGGGCTACTTGAAGAGGAAACAATCCATAAAGACAAAACTGAGAACTCCTTTATTTTGTCAAGTTTCAAAGAGCTACTACAAACCATGTTGGATTTCGCGTTCCAAATTCATCTATCTATATAGGAGAGAACAGAGTGAAACCTAAAAATAAAAACTGCTACTGTAAACGAACGTTTCAACCTAGAAGAACAAAATTTGGTGAGCTTCGTGGGATTTGTGTACTGATCATTACCACCACGTATCATCATGATTGGGTGAAAAAATATTTGCTGGAATTTTGGAAACCCGTAATTTCTTGGAAGCTTGGCAACCCCTCTCAATGTAAGTGCTTTTCCACAGTCTCTGCTTAGGGCTACTTGAAGCGGAAACAAACCATAGAGACAAAACTGAGAACTCATTTATTTTGTCAAGATGTAAAAAGCTACTTCAAACCATATTGGATTTAGAGTTCCAAATTCATCAATCTATATAGGAGAGAACAGAGTGAAACCAAAAAATAAAAACTGCTACCGTTAACGTACGCTTCAACCCAGAAGAACAAATTTTGGTGAGCCAAGTGGGATTTGTGTACTAATCATTGCCACCAAGTATCATCAAGATTGGGTGAAAAAATATTTGCTGGTATTTCTGAAACTCGTTATTTCTTAGAAGCATGGCAACCCCTCTCAATGAAAGTGCTTTTCCACAGATGTGCCTAGGACTACTTGAAGGGGAAACGAAACATAGAGTCAAAAGTGAGAACTCCTTTATTTTGTCAAGTTTCAAAGAGCTACTACAAACCATGTTGGATTTAGATTTCCCAATTCATCTATCTATATAGAAGAGAAAAGATTCAAACCTAAATATAAAAACTGCTACTGTAGACGAACGCTTCAACCTAGAAGAAGAAAATTTGTGGAGCCAAGTGGGATTTGTGGACTTATCATTACCACCACGTATCATCAAGATTGGGTGAAAAAATATTTGCTTGAATTTCGGAAACTCGTAATTTCTTGGAAGCTTGGCAACCCCACTCAATATAAGTGCTTTTAAACAGTCTCTGCTTAGGGCTACATGAAGCGGAAAAAAAACCATAGAGAGAAAACTGAGAACTTCTTTATTTTATCAAGTTTCAAAGAGCTACTACAAACCATGTTGGATTTAGAGTTCCAAATTCATCTATCTATATAGGAGAGAACAGAGAGAAAACTAAAAATAAAAACTGCTACTCTAAACAAATGCTCCAAACTAGAAGAATAAAATTTGGTGAGCCAAGTGGGATTTGGGTACCGATCATTACCACCAAGTATCATCAAGATTGGGTGAAAAAATGTTTGCTGGTATTTCGGAAACTAGTTATTTCTTAAAAGCTTGCCAACCCCTTTCAATGAAAGTGCTTTTCCACAGTCTGTGCCTAGGACGACTTGAAGAGGAAACAAAGCATAGAGACAAAACTGAGAACTTCTTTATTTTGTCAAGTTTCAAAGAGCTACTACAAACCATGTTGGATTTAGAGTTTCAAATTCATCTATCTATATAAGAGAGAACAGAGTGAAACCTAAATATAAAAACTGCTACTGTAAACGAACGCTTCATCCTAGAAGAACAAAATTTGGTGAGTCAAGTGGGATTTGTGTACCGATCATGACCACCAAGTATCATCAAGATTGGGTAAAAAATATTTGCTGATATTTCGGAAAATCCTTATTTCATAGAAGCATGGCAACCCCTCTCAATGAAACTGCTTTTCCAGAGTCTGTGCCTTGGGCTACTTGAAGCGGAAACAAACCATAGAGACAAAACTGAGAACTCCTTTATTTTCTCAAGTTTCAAAGAGCTACTCCAAACCATGTGGGATTTAGAGTTCCAAATTCATCCATCTATATAGGAGAGAACAGAATGAAACCTAAAAATAAAAACTGCTACTGTAAACGAACCCTTCAACCTACAAGAACAAATTTTGGAGAGCCAAGTGGGATTTGTCTACTTGTCATTACCACCACGTATCATCAACATTGATTGAAAAAATATTTGCTGGTATTTCGGAAACTCGTAATTTCTTGGAAGCTTGGCAACCCCTTTCAGTGAAAGTGCTTTTCCACATTCTCTGCTTAGGGCTACATGAAGCGGAAACAAACCATAGAGACAAAACTGAGAACTCCTTTATTTTCTCAAGTTTCAAAGAGCTACTACAAACCATGTTGGATTTAGAGTTCCAAATTCATCTATCTATACAGTAGAGAACAGATTCAAACCTAAATATAAAAACTGCTACTGTAGACGAACGCTTCAACCTAGAAGAACAAAATTTGGTGAGCCCCGTGAGATTTGTGGACTTGTCATTACCACCATGTATCATCAAGATTGGGTAAAAAAATATTTGCTGGTATTTCGGAAACTCGTTATTTCTTAGAAGCATGGCAACCCCTCTCAATGAAAGTGCTTTTCCACAGTCTGTGCCTAGGGCTACATAAAGAGGAAACAAACCATAGAGACAAAACGGAGAACTACTTTATTTTGTCAAGATTCAAAGAGCTACTACAAACAATGTTGGATTTAGAGTTCCAAATTCATCTATCTATATAAGAGAGAACAGAGTGAAACCTAAATATAAAAACTGCTACTGTAAACGAACGCTTCATCCTAGAGGAACAAAATTTGGTGAGTCAAGTGGGATTTGTGTACCGTACATGACCACCAAGTATCATCAAGATTGGGTAAAAAATATTTGCTGATATTTCGGAAAATCCCTATTTCATAGAAGCTTGGCAACCCCTCTCAATTACAGTGCTTTTCTACAGTCTGTGCCTAGGGCTACTTGTAGCGGATACAAACCATAGAGACAAAACTGAGAACTTCTTTATTTTGTCAACTTTCAAAGAGCTACTACAAACCATGTTGGATTTGGAGTCCAAATTCATCTCTCTATATAGGAGACAACAGAGTGAAACCTAAAAATAAATACTGCTACTGTAAACGAACCCTTCAACCTAGATGAACACAATTTGGAGAGCGAAGTGTGATTTGTGTGGTAATCAACACCACCAAGTGGCATCAAGATTGGGTGAAAAAATATTTGCTGGTGTTTCAGAAACTCGTTTTTTCTTAGAAGCTTGGCAACCCCTAAAATGAAAGTGCTATTCCACAGTCTGTGCCTAGGGCTAATTGAAGAGGAAACAAACCATTGAGACAAAACAGAGAATTCCTTTATTTTGTTAAGTTTCAAAGAGCTACTACAAACCATGTTGGATTTAGTGTTCCAAATTCATCTATCTATATAGGAGAGAAAAGAATAAAACCTAAAAATTAAAGCTGTTACTGTAAACGAACGCATCAACCTAGAAGAACAAATTTTGTTGAGCCAAGTGATATTTGTGTACTTGTCATTAACACCATGTATCATCAAGATTGGGTGAAAAAATATTTGTTGGTATTTCGGAAACTCGTAATTTCTTAGAAGCTTGGCAACCCCTTTCAATGAAAGTGCTTTTCCACAGTCTCTGCTTAGGGCTACCTGAAGAGGAAACAAACCATAGAGACAAAACTGAGAACTACTTTATTTTGTCAAGTTTCAAAGAGGTCCTACAAACCATGTTGGATTTAGAGTTCCAAATTCATCTATCTATATAGGAGAGAACAAAGTGAAACCTAAAAATAAAAACTTCTACTGTAAACGAACGCTTCAAACTAGAAGAACACAATTTGGTGAGCCAAGTGGGATTTGTGTACTGATCATTACCACCATGTATCATCAAGAGTAGGTGATAAAACATTTGGTGGTATTTCAAAAACTTGTTATTTCTTAGAAGCTTGGCAACCCCTCTAAATGAAAGTGCTTTTCCACAGTGTGTGTCTAGGGATACGTGAAGAGAAAACAAACCATAAAGATAAAACTGAGAACTCCATTATTTGTCAAGTTTCTAAGAGCTAGTACAAACCATATTGGATTTAGTGTTCCAAATTCATCTATCTATATAAGAGAGAACACAGTGAAACCTAAAAATAAAAACTGCTACTTTAAACGAACGCTTCAACCTAGAAGAACAAATTTTGTTGAACCAAGTGGGATTTGTGTACTGATCATTAACACCACGTATCATCAAGATTTGGTGCAAAAATATTTGCTGGTATTTCGGAAACTCGTAATTTCTTGGAAGCTTGGCAACCCCTTTCAATGAATATGCTTTCCCACCATCTCTGTTTACGGCTACTTGAAGAGGAAACAAATCATAGAAACAAAACTGAGAACTCCTTTATTTTGTCAAGTTTCAAAGAGGTACTACAAACCATGTTGGATTTAGAGTTCCAAATTCACCTATCTATATAGGAGAGAACAGACTGAAACTTAAATATAAAAGCTGCTATGGTAGACGAACGCTTCAACCTAGAAGAACAAAATTTGGTGAGCCATGTGGGATTTGTGAACTGATCCTTACCACCAAGTATCATGAAGTTTCGGTGAAAAAATATTTGCTGGTATTTCGGAAACTCGTTATTTCTTAGAAGCTTAGCAACCCCTCTCAATGAAAGTGCTTTTCCACAGTCTGTGCCTAGGGCTACTTGAAGAGGAAAAAAACCATACAGACAAAACTGAGAGCTACTTTATTTTGTCAAGTTTCAAAGAGCTACAACAAACCATGTTGGATTTAGAGTTCCAAATTCATCTATCTATATAGGAGAGAACAGAGTAAAACCTAAAAATAAAAACTGTTACTGTAAACGAACGCATCATCCTAGAAGAACAAAATTTGGTGAGCCAAGTGGGATTTGTGTACTTGTCATTAACACCACGTATCATCAAGTTTGGGTGAAAAAATATTTGCTGGTGTTTCGGAAACTCGTAATTTCTTGGAAGCTTGGCAACCCCTGTCAATGAAAGGTCTTTTCCACACTCCCTGCTTAGGGATACTTGAAGCTGAAACAAACCATAGAGACAAAACTGAGAACTACTTTATTTTGTCAAGTTTCAAAGAGGTACTACAAACCATGTTGGATTTAGAGTTCCAAAATCATCTATCTATATAAGAGAGAACAGAGTGAAACCTACATATAAAACTGCTGCTGTAGACGAACGCTTTAAACTAGAAGAACACAATTTGGTGAGCGAAGTGGGATTTCTGTAAAGATCATTACCACCACGTATCATCAAGAGTGGGTGAATAAATATTTGTGGGTGTTTCGGAAACTCGTTATTTCTAAGAAGCTTCGCAACCCCTCTCAATGAAAGTGCTTTTCCACAGTCTGTGCCTAGGGCTACTTGAAGAGGAAACAAACCATAGAGGCAAAACTGAGAACTCCTTTATTTTGTCAACTTTCAAAGAGCTACTACAAACCATGTTGGATTTAGAGTTCCAAATTCATCTATCTATATAGGAGAGATCAGAGTGAAACCTAAAAATAAAAACTGCTACTGTAAACGAACGCTTCAAACTAGAAGAACAAAATTTGGTGAGCCATGTGGGATTTGTGTACTTGTCATTACCACCACGTATCATCAACATTAGGTGAAAAAATATTTGCTGGTATTTCGGAAACTCGTAATTTCTTGGAAGCTTGGCAACCCCTCTCAATGAAAGTGCTTTTCCACAGTCTCTGCTTAGGGCTACATTAAGCAGAAACAAATCATAGAGACAAAACTGAAAGCTTCTTTATTTTGTCAAGTTTCAAAGAGCTACTACAAACCATGTTGAATTTAGAGTTCCAAATTCATCTATTTTTATAGGAGAGAACAGAGGGAACTTAAAATTATAAACTGCTACTGTAAACGAACGCATCATCCTAGAAGAACAAAATTTGGTGAGTCAAGTGGGATTTGTGTACCGATCATTACTAACAAGTATCATCACGATTGGGTGAATAATATTTGCTGGTATTTCGGAAACTCGTTATTTCTTAGAAGCTTGGCAACCCCTCTCAATGAAAGTGCTTTTCCACAGTCTGTGCCTAGGGCTACTTGAAGAGGAAACAAACCATAGATACAAAACTAAGAACTCCTTTATTTTGTCAAGTCTCAAAGAGCTACTACAAACCATGTTGGATTTAGAGTTCCAAATTCATCTATCAATATAGGAGAGAACAGAGTGAAACCTAAATATAAAAACTGCTACTGTAGACGAACGCGTCAACGTAGAAGAACAAAATTTGGTGAGCCAACTGGGAATTGTGTACTGATCATTACCACCAAGTATCATCAACATTGGGTGAAAAAATATTTGCTGGTATTTCGGAAACTCATTATTTCTTAGAAGCTTGGGAACCCCTCTCAATGAAAGTGCTTTTCCACAGTCTGTGCCTAGGGCTACATGAAGAGGAAACAAACTATAGGGACAAAACTGAGCACTCGTTTTCTTTGTCAAGTTTCAAAGAGCTATTACACACCATGTTGGATTTAGAGTTCCAAATTCATCTATCTATGTAGGAGAGAAAAGAGTGAAACCTAAATATAAAAACTGCTACTGTAGACGAACGCTTCACCCAGAAAAACAAAATTTGGTGAGCCAAGTGGGATTTGTGTACTGATCATTACCACGAAGAATCATCAAGTTTGCGTGAAAAAATATTTGCTGGTATTTCAGAAACTCGTTATTTCTTAGAATCTTGGCAACCCCTCTCAATGAAAGTGCTTTTCCACAGTCACTGCCTAGGGCTACTTGAAGAGGAAACAAACCATAGAGACAAAACTGAGAACTCCTTTATTTTGTCAACTTTCAAAGAGCTACTACAAACCATGTTGGATTTAGAGTTCCAAATTCATCTATCTATATAGGAGAGATCAGAGTGAAACCTAAAAATAAAAACTGCTACTGTAAACGAACGCTTCAACCTAGAAGAACAAAATTTGGTGAGCCATGTGGGATTTGTGTACTTGTCATTACCACCACGTATCATCAACATTGGGTGAAAAAATATTTGCTGGTATTTCGGAAACTCGTAATTTCTTGGAAGCTTGGCAACCCCTCTCAATGAAAGTGCTTTTCCACAGTCAGTGCCTAGGGAGATTTGAGAGGAAACAAACCATAGAGACACAACTGAGAACTCCTTTTTTTTGTCAAGTTTCAAAGAGCTACTACAAACCATGTTGGATTTAGAGTTCCAAATTCATCTATGTATATAGGAGAGAACAGAGTGAAACCTAAAAATAAAAACTGCTACTGTAAACGAACGCTTCAACCTAGAAGAGCAAAATTTGGTGAGCCCAGTGGGATTTGTATACTGATCATTACCACCAAGTATCATCAAGATTGGGTGAAAAAATATTTGCTGGTATTTCAGAAACTCTTTATTTCTTAGAAGCTTGGCAACCGTCTCAATGAAAGTGCTTTTCCACCGTCTGTGCCTAGGGTTACTTGAAGAGGAAACAATCCATAAAGACAAAACTGAGAACTCCTTTATTTTGTCACGTTTCAAAGAGCTACTACAAACCATGTTGGATTTAGAGTTCCAAATTCATCATTCTATATAGCAGAGAATAGAGTGAAACCTAAATATTAAAACTGCTACTGTAGACGAACCCTTCAACCTAGAAGAACATAATTTGGTGAGCCAAGTGGGATTTGTGTACCGATCATTACCACCAATTATCATCAAGATTGGGTGAAAAAATATTTGCTGGTATTTCGGAAACTCATAATTTCTTGGAAGCTTGGCAACCCCTCTCAATGAAAGTGCTTTTCCAGTCTCTGCTAAGGGTTATTTGGAGCGGAAACAAAATCATAGAGACAAAACTGAGAACTCTTTTATTTTGTCAAGTTCAAAGAGCTACTGCAAACGATATTGGATTTAGAGTTACAATTTCATCTGTCTATATAGGGGAGAACATAGTGAAACCTAAGTATAAAAACTGCTACTGTAAAAGAATGCTTCAACCTAGAAGAACAATATTTGGTGAGCCAAGTGGGATTTGTGTACTGATCATTACCACCAAGTGTCATCAAGATTGTGTGAAAAAATATTTGCTGGTATTTCGGAAACTCGTTATTTCTTAGAAGCTTGGCAACCCCACTCAATGAAAGTGCTTTTCCACAGTCTGTTCCTAGGTGTACTTGAAGGGGAAACAAAACATAGAGACAATACTGAGAACTACTTTATTTTGTCACGTTTCAAAGAGCTACTACAAACCATGTTGGATTTAGAGTTCCAAATTCATCATTCTATATAGCAGAGAATAGAGTGAAACCTAAATATTAAAACTGCTACTGTAGACGAACCCTTACACCTAGAAGAACATAATTTGGTGAGCCAAGTGGGATTTGTGTACCGATCATTACCACCAATTATCATCAAGATTGGGTGAAAAAATATTTGCTGGTATTTCGGAAACTCATAATTTCTTGGAAGCTTGGCACCCCCTCTCAATGAAAGTGCTTTTCCAGTCTCTGCTAAGGGTTATTTGGAGCGGAAACAAAATCATAGAGACAAAACTGAGAACTCTTTTATTTTGTCAAGTTCAAAGAGCTACTGCAAACGATATTGGATTTAGAGTTACAATTTCATCTGTCTATATAGGGGAGAACATAGTGAAACCTAAGTATAAAAACTGCTACTGTAAAAGAATGCTTCAACCTAGAAGAACAATATTTGGTGAGCCAAGTGGGATTTGTGTACTGATCATTACCACCAAGTGTCATCAAGATTGTGTGAAAAAATATTTGCTGGTATTTCGGAAACTCGTTATTTCTTAGAAGCTTGGCAACCCCACTCAATGAAAGTGCTTTTCCACAGTCTGTTCCTAGGTGTACTTGAAGGGGAAACAAAACATAGAGACAATACTGAGAACTACTTTATTTTGTCAAGTTTCAAATAGCTCCTGCAAACCATTTTGGATTTAGAGTTCCAAATTTATCTATCTATATAGCAGAGAACAGAGTGAAACCTATATAAAAAAACTGCTACTGTAGACGAACGCTTCAACCTAGAAGAACAAAATTTGGTGAGCCAAGTGGGATTGGTGTCCCGATCATTACCACCAAGTATCATCAAGATTGTGTGAAAAAATATTTGCTGGTATTTCGGAAACTCGTAATTTCTTGGAAGCTTGGCAACCCCTCTCAATGAAAGTGCTTTTCCACAGTCTCTGCTTAGGGCTAATTGATGCGAAAACAAATCGTAGAGACAAAATTGAGAACTCCTTTATTTTGTCAAGTTTCAAAGAGCTACTACAAACCATGTTGGATTTAGAGTTCCAAATTCATCTATCTATATAGGAGAGAACAGAGTGAAACCTAAAAATAAAAACTGCTACTGTAAACGAACGCTTCAACCTAAAAGAGCAAAATTTGGTGATCCAAGTGGGATTTGTGTAGTGATCATTCCCAACAAGTATCATTAAGATTGGGTGAAAAAATATTTGCTGGTAATCGGAATATCGTTATTTCTTAGAAGCTTGGCAACCACTCTCAATGAAAGTGCTTTTCCACAGTTTGTGCCTAGGACTACTTGAAGAGGAAACAAAACATAGAGACAAAACTGAGAACTCCTTTATTTTGTCAAGTTTCAAAGAGCTACTGCAAACCATGTTGGATTTAGAGTTAGAAATTCATCTATCTATATAGGAGAGAACAGAGTGAAACCTAAATATAAAAACTGCTACTGTAGACGAACGCTTCAACCTAGGAGAACAAAATTTGGTGAGCCATGTGCGATTTGTGTACTGATCATTACCAACAAGTGTCATCAAGATTGCGTGAAAAAATATTTGCTGGTATTTCGGAAACTCGTTATTTCTTAGAAGCTTGGCAACCCCACTCAATAAAAGTGCTTTTCCACAGTCTGTTCCTAGGGTTACTTGAAGAGGAAACAAACCATAGATACAAAACTGAGAACTCCTTTATTTTGTCAAGTTTCAAAGAGCTACTACAAACCATGTTGGATATAGAGTTCCAAATTCATCATTCTATATAGCAGAGAATAGAGTGAAACCTAAATATTAAAACTGCTACTGTAGACGAACGCTTCAACCTAGAAGAACAAAATTTGGTGAGCCAAGTGGGATTTGTGTACCGATCATTACCACCAAGTATCATCAAGATTGGGAAATAATATTTGCTGGTATTTCGGAAACTCCTAATTTCTTGGAAGCTTGGCAACCCCTCTTAATTAAAGTGCTTTTCCACAGTCTCTGCTTAGGGTTACTTGGAGCGGAGAAAAAATCATAGAGACAAAACTGAGAACTCCTTTATTTTGACAAGTTTCAAAGAGCTACTACAAACCATGTTGGAATAGAGTTCCAAATTCATCTATCTATATAGGAGAGAACAGAGTGAACCCTAAAAATAAAAACTGCTACTGTAGACGAACGCTTCAACCCAGAAGAACAAAATTTGGTGAGCCAAGTGGGATTTGTGTACTGATCATTACCACGAAGTATCATCAAGATTGGGTGAAAAAATATTTGCTGGTATTTCGGAAACTCGTTATTTCTTAGAACGTTGGCAACCCCTTTAAATGAAAGTGCTTTTCCACAGTCTCTGTTTAGGGCTACTTGAAGAGGAAACAAACCATAGAGACAAACCTGAGAACTACTTTTTTTTTGTCAAGTTTCAAAGAGCTACTACAAACCATCCTGGATTTAGAGTTCCAAATTCATCTATCTATATACTAGAGACAGAGGGAAAACTAAATATAGAAATTGCTACTGTAGACGAACGCTTCAACATTGAAGAACAAAATTTGGTGAGTCAAGTGGAATTTGTGTACCAATCATTACCCCCAAGTATCATCAAGATTGGGTGAAAAAACATTTGCTGGTATTTTGGAAACTCGTTATTTCTTAGAAGCTTTGCAAACCCTCTAATTGAACGTGCTTTTCCACAGTCTGTTCCTAGGGCTAGTTGAAGAAGAAACAAACCATAGAGACATAACTGAGAACTCCTTCATTTTGTCAAGTTTCGAAGAGCTACTACAAACCATGTTGGATTTAGAGTTCCAAATTCATCTCTTTATGTAGGAGAGAACAAAGTGAAACCTAAAAATAAAAACTGCTACTGTAAACAAACGCTTCAACCTAGAAGAACAAAATTTGGTGAGCCAAGTGGGACTTGTGTACCGATCTTTACGACCACGTATCATCAAGTTTGGGTGAAAAAATATTTGCTGGTTTTCGGAAACTCGTAATTTCTTGGAAACTTGGTAACCCCTTTCAATAAAAGAGCTTTACCTCAGTCTGTGCCTAGGGCGACTTGAAGAGGAAAAAAACATAGAGACAAAACTGAGAACTCTTTTATTTTGTAAAGTTTCAAAATTCTACTACAACCCATGTTGGATTTAGAGTTCCAAATTCATCTATCTATATAGGAGAGAACAGAGTAAAACCTAAAATAAAAACTGCTACTGTAGACGAATGCTTCAACCTAGAAGAACAAAATTTGGTGAGCCAAGTGGGATTGGTGTCCCGATCATTACCACCAAGTATCATCAAGATTGTGTGAAAAAATATTTGCTGGTATTTCGGAAACTCGTAATTTCTTGGAAGCTTGGCAACCCCTCTCAATGAAAGTGCTTTTCCACAGTCTCTGCTTAGGGCTAATTGATGCGAAAACAAATCGTAGAGACAAAATTGAGAACTCCTTTATTTTGTCAAGTTTCAAAGAGCTACTACAAACCATGTTGGATTTAGAGTTCCAAATTCATCTATCTATATAGGAGAGAACAGAGTGAAACCTAAAAATAAAAACTGCTACTGTAAACGAACCCTTCAACCTAGAAGAACAAAATTTGGTGAGCCAAGTGGGATTAGTGTACTTGTCATTACCACCACGTATCATCAAGATTGGGTGAAAAAATATTTGCTGGTGTTTCGGAAACTCGTTATTTTTTAGGAGCTTGACAACCCCTCTCAATGAAAGTTGTATTCCACAGTCTGTGCCTAGGGCTAATTGAAGAGGAAACAAACTATTGAGACAAAACAGAGAACTCCTTTATTATGTCAAGTTTCAAAGAGCTACTACAAACCATTTGGATTTAGAGTTCCAAATTCATCTATCTATATAGGAGGGAACGGAGTAAAACCTAAAAATAAAAACTGTTACTGTTAACGAACGCATCAACCTAGAAGAACAAAATTTGGTGAGCCAAGTGGGATTTGTGTACTTGTCATTAACACCACGTATCATCAAGATTGGATGAAAAAATATTTGCTGGTATTTCGGAAACTCGTAATTTCATGGAAGCTTGGCAATCCCTTTCAATGAAAGTGCTTTTCCACAGTACCTGCTTAGGGCTACTTGAAGAGGAAACAAACCATAGAGAGAAAACTGAGAACTACTTTATTTTGACAAGTTTCAAAGAGGGACTACAAACCATGTTGGAGTTAGACTTCCAAATTCATCTATCTATACAGGAGAGAACAGAGTGAGACTTAAAAATAAAAACTGCTACTGTAAACAAACGCTTTAACCTAGAAGAACAAAATTTGGTGAGTCAAGTGGGATTTGTGTACTTGTCATTACCACCTAGTATCATCAAGATTGGGTGAAAAAATATTTGCTGGTATTTAGAAACTCGTTATTTCTTAAAATCTTCGCAACCCCTCTCAATGAAAGTGCTTTTCCACAGTCTGTGCCTAGGGCTACTTGAAGAGGAAACAAATTATAGAGACAAAACTGACAACTCCTTTATTTTGTCAAGTTTCAAGGAGCTAATACAAACCATGTTGGATTTACAGAACCAAATTCATCTATCTATGTAAGAGAGAACAGAGTGAAACCTACATATATTAACTGCTGCTGTAGACGAACGCTTCAACCTAGAAGAACACAACTTGGTGAGCCAAGTGGGATTTGTTTAGTGATCATTACCACCACGTATCATCAAGATTGGGTGAAAAAATATTTGCTGGTGTTTCGGAAACTCGTTATATCTAAGAACATTGGCAACCTCTCTCAATGAAAGTGCTTTTAAAAAGTCTGTGCCTAGGGCTAATTGAAGAGGAAACAAAACCATTGAGATAAAACAGAGAACTCCTTTATTTTGTCAATTTTCCAAGATCTACTACAAACTATCTTGGATTTAGCGTTCCAAATTCATCTATCTATATGAGAGAGAACAGAGGAAAACCTAAAAATATAAACTGCTACTGTAAACGAACGCTTCAAACTAGATGAACAAATATGGTGAGTCAAGTGAGATTTGTGTACCGATCATTACCACCAAGTATCATCAAGATTGGGTGAAAAAATATTTGCTGGTATTTCGGAAACTCCTTATTTCTTGGAAGCTTGGTAACCCGTATCAATGAAAGTGCTTTACCTCAGTCTGTTCCTAGGGCTACTTGAAGAGGAAAAATCCATAGAGACAAAACTGAGAACTCCTTTATTTTGTCAAGTTTCAAAAAGCTACTACAAACCATCTTGGATTTAGAGTCCCAAATTCATCTATCAGTATAAGAGAGAACAAAGTGAAACCTGCATATAAAACTGCTACTGTAGACGAACGCTTCAACCTAGAAGAACACAATATGTTGAGCTAAGTGGGATTTGTGTCCTGATCTTTACCACCAATATCATCACGATTGGGTTAAAAAATATTTGCTGGTGTTTCGGAAACTCGTTATTTCTTGGAAGCTTGGCAACCCCTCTCAATGAAAGTGCTATTCCACAGTCTGTGCCTAGGGCAACTAGAAGAGGAAACAAACCATAGACACAAAACTGAGAACTCCTTAACTTTGTCAAGTTTCAAAGAGCTACTACCAACCATGTTGGATTTAGAGTTCCAAATTCATCTATCTATATAGGAGAGAACAGATTGAAACTTACATACAAATACTGCTACTGTAAACGAACGCTTCAACCTAGATCAACAAAATTTGGTGAGCCAAGTGGGATTTGTGAACTTGTCATTACCACTACGTATCATCAAGATTGGGTGAAAAATTGTTTGCTGGTATTTCGGAAAATCCTAATTTCTTGGAGCTTGGCTACTCGGTTCCCTGAAAGTGCTTTTCCACAATCTCAGCTTAGGGTTACTTGAAGAGGAAACAAATCATAGAGACATAACTGAGAACTACTTTTTTTGTCAAGTTTCAAAGAGCTACTGCAAACCATGTTGGATTTAGAGTTCCAAATTAATCTCTCTATATAAGAGAGAACAGAGGGAAACCTAAAAATATAAACTGCTACTGTAAACAAACGCTTCAAACTAGAAGAACAAAATTTGGAGAGTCAAGTGGGATTTGAGAAACGATCATTACCACCAAGTATCATCAAGATTGGGTGAAGAAATATTTGCTGGTATTTCGAAAACTCGTTATTTCTTGGAAGATTGGAAACCCATAACAAAGAAAGTGCGTTTACACAGTGTGTGCCTAGGGCTACATGACGAGGAAATACACCAAAGAGACAAAACTGAGGACTCCTTTATTTTTTCAAGTTTCAAAGAGCTACTACAAACCATGTTGGATTTAGAGTTCCAAAATCATCTATCTATATAAGAGAGAACAGAGTGAAACCTACATATAAAAATTGCTACTGTATACGAACGCTTCAACCTACAAGAACAAAATTTGGTGAGCCAAGTGAAATTTGTGTACTGATCATTAACACCACGTATCATCAAGGTTGTGTGAAAAAAATATATGCTTGTATTTTGGAAACTCGTTATTTCAATTAGCTTGGCAACCCCTCTCAATGAAAGTGCTTTTCCACAGTCTGTGCCTAGGGCTACTTGAAGAGGAAACAAACCATAGAGACAAAACTGAGAACTACTTTATTTTTTCAAGTTTCAAAGAGCTACTACAAACCATGTTGGATTTAGAGTTCCAAATTCATCTATCTATATAGGAGAGAACAGAGGGAAACCTAAAAGTATAAACTGCTACTGTAAACGAATGCTTCAACCTAGAAGATCAAAATTTGGTCAGCCAAGTGGGATTTGTGTACTGATCATTACCACCAAGTATCATCATGATTGGGTGAAAGTATATTTGCTGGTATTTCAGAAACTGGTGATTTCTTTGAAGCTTGGCAACCCCTCTCAATGAAAGTGCTTTTCCACAGTCGGTACCTAGGGGTACTTGAAGAGGAAACAAACCATAGAGACAAAACTGAGAACTCCTTTATTTTGTCAAGTTTCAAAGAGCTACTACAAACCATGTTGGATTTAGAGTTCCAAATTCATCTATCTATATAGGAGAGAACAGAGGGAAACCTAAAAATAAAAACTAATACTGTAAAGGAACGCTTCAACCTAGAAAAACAAAATTTGGTGAGGAAAGTGGGATTTATGTACTTGTCATTACCACCACGTATCATCAAGATTGGGTGAAAAAAATATTTGCTGGTATTTCGATAACTCGTAATTTCTTGGAAGTTTGGCAACTCCTTTCAATGAAAGTGCTTTTCCACACACTCCTCTTAGGGCTACTTGAAGAGGAAACAAATCATAGAGACAAAACTTTTTATTGACAAGTTTCAAAGAGCTTCTACAAACCATGTTGGATTTAGAGTTCCAAATTTATCTATCTATATGGGATTGAACAGATGGAAACCTAAAAATATAAAATGCTACTGTAAACGAACGCTTCAAACTACAAGAACAAAATTTGGTGAGTCAAGTGGGATTATTTACCGATCATTACCACCAAGTATCATCAAGATTGTGTGAAAAAATATTTGCTGGGATTTTGGAAACTCGTATTTCTTGGAAGAATGGCAACCCCTTTCAATGAAAGTGCTTTTCCACAGTCTGTGACTAGGGCTACTTGAATAGGAAACAAACCATAGAGAGAAAACTGAGAAGTACTTTATTGTCAAGTTTCCAAGAGCTACTACAAGAATGTTGGATATAGAGTTCCAAATTCATCTATCTATGTAGGAAAGAACAGAGTGAAACCTAAAAATAAAAACTGCTACTGTAAATGAACGCTTCAACCTAGAAGAACACAATTTGGTGAGCCAAGTGGGATTTGTGTACTGATCATTACCACCAAGTATCATCAAGATTGGGTGAAAAATATTTGCTGGTATTTCGAAACTCTTTATTTCTTAGAAGCTTGGCAACTCCTCTCAATGAAAGTGCTTTTCCACAGTCTCTGCTTAGGGCTACATGAAGTGGAAACAATTCATAGAGACAAAACTGAAAACTCCTTTATTTTGTCAAGTTTCAAAGAGCTACTACAAACCATGTTGGATTTAGAGTTCCAAACTCATCTATCTATATAGGAGAGAACAAAGTGAAACCTAAAAATAAACACTGCTACAGTAAAGGAACGCTTCAACCTAGAAGAACAAAATTTGGTGAGCCAAGTGGGATTTGTGTACATGTCATTACCACCTCGTATCATCAAGATTGGGTGAAAAAAATATTTTCTGGTATTTCGGAAACTCCTTTTTTCTTAGAAGCTTGGCAACCGCTCTCAATGAAAGTGCTTTCCACAGTCTGTGCCTAGCGCTACTTGAAGAGGAAACAAACCATAGAGAAAAAACTGAGAACTCATTTATTTGGTCAATTTCAAAAAGCTACTACAAACCATGTTGGATTTAGAGTTCCAAATTCATCTATCTATATAGGAGAGAAGAGAGGGAAACCTAAAAATATAAATTGCTACTGTAAACGAACGCTTCAACCTAGAAGAACAAAATTTGTCAGCCAAGTGGGATTTGCGTACTTGTCATTACCACCAAGTATCATCATGACTGGGTGAAAGGATATTTGCTGGTATTTCGGAAACTCGTTATTTCTTGGAAGATTGGCAACACCTTTAAATGGAAGTGCTTTTCCACAGTCTGTGCCTAGGGTTACTTGAAGAGGAAACAAACCATAGAGACAAAACAAAGAAGTACTATTTTTGTCAAGTTTCAAAGCTCCACTACAACCATGTTGGATTTAGAGATCCAAATTCATCTACCTATATAGGAAAGAACAGAGTGAATCCTAAAAATAAAAACTGCTACTGTAAACGAACGCTTCAACCTAGAAGAAAAAAATTTGGTGAGCCAAGTGGGATTTGTGTACTTGTCATTACCACCAAGTATCATCATGATTGGGTCAAAGGATATTTGCTGGTATTTCGGAAACTCGTTATTTCTTTGAAGATTGGAAACCCCTCTAGATGAAAGTGCTTTAACACAGTCGGTGCCTAGGGCTACTTGAAGAGGAAACAAACCATAGACAAAAAACTGAGAACTACTTTCATTTGTCAAGTTTCAAAGAGCTACTACAAACCATGTTGGATTTAGAGTTCCAAATTCATCTATCTATATAGGAGAGAACAGAGTGAAACCTAAATATAAAAACTGCTACTGTAGACGAACGCTTCAACCTAGAAGAACAAAATTTGGTGAGCCAAGTGGGATTTGTATACTGATCATTACCACCAAGTATCATCAAGATTGGTTGAAAATATATTTGCTGGTACTTCGAAAATCGTTATTTCTTAGAAGCTTGGTAACCCCTCTCAATGAAAGTTCATTTCCACAGTCTGTGCCTAGGACTACTTGAAGAGGAAACAAACCATAGAGACAAAACTGAGAACTCCTTTATTTTGTCAAGTTTCCAAGAGCTACTACAAACCATGTTGGATGTAGAGTTCCAAATTCATCTATCTATATAGGAGAGAACAGAGGAAAACCTAAATATAAAAACTGCTACTGTAGGGGAACGCATAAACCTAGAAGAACACAATTTATGAGCCAAGTGGGATTTGTGTACTGATCATTACCACCAAGTATCATCAAGACTGGGTGAAAAAATATTTGCTGGTATTTCGGAAACTCGTTATTTCTTGGAAGAATGGCAACCCCTTTCCATGAAAGTGCTTTTCCAACAGTTTGTGCCTAGGGCTACATGACGAGGAAAAAAACCATAGAGAAAAAACTGAGAACTCCTTTATTTTGTCAAGTTTCCAAGAGCTACTACAAACCATGTTGGATTTAGAGTTCCAAATTCATCTATCTATATAGGAGAGAACAGAGGAAAACCTAAATATAAAAACTGCTACTGTAGGGGAACGCATAAACCTAGAAGAACACAATTTATGAGCCAAGTGGAATTTGTGTACTGATCATTACCACCAAGTATCATCAAGACGGGGTGAAAAAATATTTGCTGGTATTTCGAAAACTCGTTATTTCTTAGAAGCTTGGCATCCCCTCTCAATGAAAGTGCTTTTCCACAGTCTGTGCTTAGGGCTACTTGATGAGGAATGAAACCATAGAGACAAAACTAGAACTCCTTTATTTTGTCAAGTTTCAAAGAGCTACTACAAACTATGTTGGATTTAGAGTTCCAAATTCATCAATATGTATAGGACAGAAGAGAGTTAAACCTAAAAATAGAAATTGCTACTGTAAACGAACGCTTCAACCTAGATGAACAAAATTTGGTGAGCCAAGTGGGATTTGTGTACTGATCATTACCACCAAGTATCATCAAGATTGGGTGAAAAAATATTTGCTGGTATTTCGGAAACTGATAATTTCTTGGAAGCTTGGCAACCCATTTCAATGCCAGTGCTTCTCCCCAGTCTCTGCTTAAGGCTACTTGAAGAGGAAACAAATCATAGAGACAAAACTGAGAACTCCATTATTTTCTCAAGTTTCAAAGAGCTACTACAAACCATGTTGGATTTAGTGTTCCAAATTCATCTATCTATATAGGAGAGAACAGAGAGAAACATAAAAATATTAACTGCTACTGTAAACGAACGCTTCAAACTAGAAGAACAAAATTTGGTGAGTCAAGTGGGATTGGTGTACTGATCATTACCAGCAAGTATCATCAAGATTGGCTGAAAAAATATTTGCTGGTATTTCCGAAACTCGTTATTTCTTGGAAGCTTGGCAACCCCTTTCAATGAAGGTGCTTTTCCACAGTCTGTGGCTAGGGTTTCTTGAAGAGGAACCAAACCATAGAGAAAAAAATGAGAACTACTCTATTTTGTCAAGTTTCAAAGAGCTACTACAAACCATGTTGGATTTAGAGTTCCAATTTCATCTATCTATATAAGAGAGAACAGAGTGAAACCTACATATAAAAACTGCTACTGTAGACGAACGCTTCAACCTAGAAGAAGAAAATTTGATGAGCGAAGTGGGATTTGTGTACTGATCATTACCACCACGTATCATCAAGATTGGGTGAAAAAATATTTGCTGGTATTTCGGAAACTCGTAATTTCTTTTAAGATTGGCAACCCTTTCAATAAAAGTCCTTTTCCACTGTCTCTGCTTAGGGCAACTTGAAGAGGAAAAAACGATAGAGACAATACTTAGAACTCCGTTTTGTTGTCAAGTTTCCAAGAGCTACCACAAACCTTGATGGATTTAGAATTCCAAATTCATGTATCACTATAGGAGAGAACAGAGGGAAACCGAAATATAAAAACTGCTACTGTAGACGAACGCTTCAACCTAGAAGAAGAAAATTTGGTGAGCCAAGTGGAATTTGTGTACTGATCCTTACCACCAAGTATCATCAAGATTGGGTGAAAAAATGTTTGCTGGTATTTCGGAAACTCGTTATTTCTTAGAAGCTTGGCAACCCCTCTTAATGAAAGTGTATTTCCACAGTCTGTGCCTAGGGCTACTTGAAGAGGAACCAAACCATAGAGAAAAAAAATGAGAACTACTCTATTTTGTCAAGTTTCAAAGAGCTACTACAAACCATGTTGAATTTAGAGTTCCAATTTCATCTATCTATATAAGAGAGAACAGAGTGAAACCTACATATAAAAACTGCTACTGTAGACGAACGCTTCAACCTAGAAGAAGAAATTTTGGTGAGCCAAGTGGGATTTGTGTACTGATCATTACCACCACGTATCATCAAGATTGGGTGAAAAAATATTTCCTGGTATTTCGGAAACTCGTAATTTCTTTTAAGCTTCGCAACCCCTCTCAATGAAAGTGCTTTTCCACATTCTGTGCCTAGGGCTACTTGAAGAGGAAACAAATCATAGAGACAAAACTGAGAACTCCTTTATTCGGTCAAGATTCAAAGACCTACTACAAACCATATTGTATTTAGTGTTCCAAATTCATCTATCTATATAGGAGAAAACAGACTGAAACCAAAATATAAAAACTGCTACTGTAGACGAACGCTTAAACCTAGAAGAACAAAGTTTGGAGAGCCAAGTGGAATTTGTGTACTGATCATTACCACCACGTATCATCAAGATTGTGTGAAAAAATATTTGCTGGAATTTCGGAAACTCGTTATTTCTTGGAAGCTTGGCAACCCCTCTCAATGAAAGTGCTTTTCCACAGTCTGTGCCTAGGGCTACTTGAAGTGGAAACACACCATAGAGACAAAACTGAGAACGACTTTATGTTGTCAAGTTTCAAAGAGCTACTACAAACCATGTTGGATTTAGAGTACCAAATTCATCTGTCTATATGGTAGGGAACAGAGTGAATCCTACATATAAAAATTGCTATTGTAGATGAACGCTTAAACCTAGAAGAACAAAATTTGGTGAGCCAAGTGTACTTGTCATTACCACCACGTATCATCCAGATTGGGTGAAAAAATATTTGCTGGTATTTCGGAAACTCGTAATCTCTTGGAAGCTTGGACAACCCTTTCAATGAAAGTGCTTTTCAACAGTATGTGCCTAGGGCTACTTGAAGAGGAAACAAACCATACAGACAAAACTGAGTACTCCTTTATTATGTCGTGATTCAAAAAGCTACTACAAACCATGTTTTATTTAGAGTTCCAAATTCATCAATCTATATAGGAGAGAACAGAGTGAAACCTAAAAATAAAACTGCTACTGTAAACAAACGCTTGAACATAGAAGAACAAAATTTGGTGAGCCAAGTGGGCTTTGTGTACTTGTCATTACCACCAGGTATCATCAAGATTGGGTGAAAAAATTTTTGCTGATATTTCGGAAATCTTAATTTCTTGGAAGCTTGGCAAACCCTTTCAATGAAAGTGCTTTTCCACAGTCTCTTCTTAGGGCTACTTGAAGAGGAAACACACCATAGAGACAAAACTGAGAACTACTTTATTTGTCAACTTTCAAAAGGCTAGTACACACCATGTTGTATTTAGAGTTCCAAATTCATCTATCTATATAGGAGAGAACAGAGTGAAACCTAAAAATAAAATCTGCTACTGTAAACGAACGCTTCAACCTAGAAGAACAACATTTGGTGAGTCAAGTGGGATTTGTGTACTGATCGTTATGACCACGTATCATCAAGTTTGGGTGAAAAAATATTTGCTCGTATTTCCGTAACTCGTTCTTTCTTGGAAGCTTGGCAACCCCTCTCAATGAAAGTGCTTTTCCACAGTCTGTGCCTAGGGCTACTTAAAGAGGAATCAAACCATAAAGACAAAACTGAGAACTCCTTTATTTTGTCAAGATTCAAAGAGCTACAACAAACCATGATGGATTTAGAGTTCCAAATTCATCTATCTATATAGGGGAGAACAGAGTGAAACCTAAAAATAAAAGCTGCTACTGTCAACGAACGCTTCAACCTAGAAGAACTAAATTTGCTAAGCCAAGTGGAATTTGAGTACTGATCATTACCACCATGTATAATCAAGATTGGGTGAAAAAATATTTCCTGGTATTTCGGAAACTCGTAATTTCTTTTAAGCTAGGCAACCCTTTCAATAAATGTCCTTTTCCACTGTCTCTGCTTAGGGCAACTTGAAGAGGAAAAAACGATAGAGACAAAACTGAGAACTCCTTTATTTTGTAAACTTTCAAAGAGCTACTACAAACCATGATGGATTTAGAGTTCCAAATTCATCTATCAATATAGGAGAGAACAGAGGGAAACCGAAATATAAAAACTGCTACTGTAGACGAACGTTTCAACCTAGAAGAAGAAAATTTGGTGAGCCAAGGGGGATTTGTGAACTGATCCTTACCACCAAGTACCATCAAGATTGGGTGAAAAAATGTTTGCTGGTATTTCGGAAACTCGTTATTTCTTAGAAGCTTGGCAACCACTCTCAATGAAAGTGAGTTTCCACAGTCTGTGCCTAGGGCTACTTGAAGAGGAACCAAACCATAGAGAAAAAAATGAGAACTACTCTACTTTGTCAAGTTTCAAAGAGCTACTACAAACCATGTTGGATTTAGAGTTCCAATTTCATCTATCTATGTAAGAGAGAACAGAGTGAAACCTACTTATAAAAACTGCTACTGTAGACGAACGCTTCAACCGAGAAGAACCAAATTTGGTTAGCCAAGTGGGATATGTGCACTTGTCATTACCACCACGTATCATCAAGATTGGGTGAAAAAATATTTGCTGGAATTTCGAAAACTCGTTATTTCTTAGATGCTTGGCAACCCCTCTCAATGAAAGTCCTTTTCCACAGTCTGTGCTTAGGGCTACTTAATGAGGAAAGAAACCATAGAGACAAAACTAGAACTCCTTTATTTTGTCAAGTTTCAAAGAGCTACTGCAAACTATGTTGGATTTAGAGTTCCAAATTCATCAATTTGTATAGGAGAGAACAGAGTTAAACCTAAAAATAGAAATTGCTACTGTAAACAAACGCTTCAACCGAGATGAACAAAATTTGGTGAGCCAAGTGGGATTTGTGTACTTGTCATTGCCACCACGTATCATCAGGATTGCGTGAAAAAATATTTGCTGGTATATTGGAAACTCGTAATTTATTTTAATCTTGGCAACCACTTTCAATGAAAGTGCATTTCCACAATCTCTGCTTAGGGCAACTTGAAGAGGAAACCAACCGTAGAGTCAAAAATGAGAACTCCTTTTTTTTGTCAAGTTTCAAAGAGCTACTACAAACCACGTTGGATTTAGAGTTCCAAATTGATCTATCTATATAGGAGAGTACAGAGGGAAACCTAAAAATATAAACTGCTACTGTAAACCAACGCTTCAAACTAGAAGAACAAAATTTGGTGAGTAAAGTGGGATTTGTGTTCCGATCATTACCACCAAGTATCATCAAGTTTGGGTAAAAAAATATTTGCTCGTATATCGGAAACTCGTAATTTCCTGGAAGATTGGCAACCCCTTTCAATGAAAGTGCTTTTCCACAGTCTGTGCCTAGGGATTCTTGAAGAGGAAACAAACCATAGACACAAAACTGAGAACTCCTTTATTTTGTCAAGTTTCAAAGAGCTCCTACAAACCATGTTGGATTTAGAGTTCCCAATTCATCTATCTGTATAAGAGAGAACAGAGTGAAACCAACATATAAAAACTGCTACTGTAGACGAACGCTTCAACCTAGAAGAACACAAATTGGTGAGCCAAGTGGGATTTGTGTACTGATCATTACCACCACTAATCATGAAGTTTGGATGAAAAAATATTTGTTGCTATTTCAGAAACTCGTTATTTTTTAGAAGCTTGGCAACCCCTCTCAATGAAAGTGCTTTTCCACAGTCTGTGCTTATGGCTACTTGAAGTGGAAACACATCATAGAGACAAAACTGAGAACTACATTATTTTGTCATGTTTCAAATAGCTACTACAAACCATGTTGGAATTAGAGTTCCAAATTCATCTATCTATATAGGAGACAACAGAGAGAAACATACATAAAAACTGCTACTGTAGACGAACGCTTAAATCTAGAAGAACAAAATTTGGTGAGCCAAGTGAGATTTGTGTACTTGTCATTACCACCACGTATCATCAAAATTGGGTGAAAAAATATTTGCTGGTATTTCAGAAACTCGTTATTTCTTAGAAGCTTGGCAACCCCTCTCAATGAAAGTGCTTTTTTACAGTATGTGCCTAGGGCTACTTGAGGAGGAAACAAAACATAGAGAAAAAACTGAGAACTCCTTTATTTTGTCAAGTTTCAAAGAGCTACTACAAACCATGTTGGATTTAGAGTTCGAAATTCATCTATCTATATAGGAGAGAAAAGAGTGTAACCTGAAAATAAAAACTGCTACTGTATACGAATGCTTCAACCTAGAAGAACAAAATTTGGTGAGCCAAGTGGGATTTGTGTACTTGTCATTAACAACTCGTAACATCAAGATTGGCTGAAAAAATATTTGCTGGTATTTCGGAAACTCGTAATTTCTGGAAGCTTGGCGACCCCTTTCAATGAAAGTGCTTTTCCACAGTCTCCTTAGGGCTACTTGAAGAGGAAACAAACCATAGAGACAAAACTGAGAACTCCTTTATTTTGTCAAGATTCAAAAAGCTACTACAAACCATGTTGAATTTAGAATTCCAAATTCATCTTTCTATATAGGAGAGAACAGAGAGAAACCTAAAAATAAAAACTGCTACTGTCAACGAACGCTTCAACCTAGAAGAACAAAATTTGGTGAGCCAAGTGGGCTTTGTATACTTGTCATTACCACCAAGTATCATCAAGATTGGTGAAAAAATATTTGCTGGTATTTCGGAAACTCGTTATTTCTTGGAAGCTTGGCAACCCCTTTCAATGAAAGTGCTTTTCCACAGTCTGTGCCTAGGGCTACTTGAAGAGGAAACAAACCATAGAGACAAAACTGAGAACTCCTGTATTTTGTCAAGTTTCACAGAGCTACTACAAACCATGTTGGTTTTAGAGTTCCAAATTCATCTATCTATATAGGAGAGAACAAAGTGAAAGCTAAAAATAAAAACTGCTATTGTAAATGAACGCATCAACCTAGACGAACAAAATTTGGTGAGCCAAGTGGGAATTGTGCACTTTTCATTACCTCCACGTATCATCAAGATTAGGTGAAATAATATTTGCTGGTATTTCGGAAACTCGTTATTTCTTAGAAGCTTGGCAACCCCTCTCAATGAAAGTGTTTTTCCACAGTCTCTGCATAGGGCTACTTGAAGAGGAAACAAACCATAGAGACAAAACTGAGAACTCCTTTATTTTGTCAAGTTTCAAAGAACTACTACAAACCATGTTGGATTTAGAGTTCCAAATTCATCTATCTATATTGGAGAGAACAGAGTGAAACCTAAAAATAAAAACTGCTACTGTAGACGAACGCTTCAACCTAGAAGAACAAAATTTGGTGATCAAGTGGGATTTGTGTAGTGATCATTACCACCAAGTATCATGAAGATTGGGTGAAAAAATGTTTGCTGGTATTTGGGAAAATCGTTATTTCTTAGAAGCATGGCAACCCCTCTTAATGAAAGTGCATTTCCACATTGTGTGCCTAGGGCTACTTGAAGAGGAACCAAACCGTAGAGAAAAAAATGAGAACTACTCTATTTTGTCAAGTTTAAAAGAGCTACTACAAACCATGTTGGATTTAGAGTTCCAATTTCATCTATCTATGTAAGAGAGAACAGATTGAAACCTACATATAAAAACTGCTACTGTGGACGAACGCATCAACCCAGAAGAACCAAATTTGGTGAGCCAAGTGGGATATGTGCACTTGTCATTTCCACCACGTATCATCAAGATTGGGTGAAAAAATATTTGTTGGTATTTCGGAAACTAGTAATTACTTTTAAGCTTGGCAACCCCTCTCAATGAAATTGCTTTTCCACATTCAGTGCCTAGGGCTTCTTTAAGAGGAAACAAACCATAGAGACAAAACTGAGAACTCCTTTATTCTGTCAAGTTTCAAAGAGGTACTACAAACCATATTGGATTTAGTGTTCCAAATTCATCTATCTATATAGGAGAAAACAGACTGAAACCAAAATATAAAAACTGCTACTGTAGACAAACGCTTCAACCTATAAGAACAAAATTTGGTGAGCCAATTGGGATTTGTGTACTGATCATTACCACCAAGTATCATCAATTTTGGGTGAAAAAATATTTGCTGGTATTTCGGAAATTGTTATTTCTTAGAAGCTTGCCAACCCCTCTCAATGAAAGTTCTTTTCCACAGTCCCTAGGACTACTTGAAGAGGAAAAAAACCATAGAGAAAAAACTGAGAACTCCTTTATTTTGTCAAGTTTCAAAGAGCTACTACAAACCATATTGGATTTAGAGTTCCAAATTCATCTATCTGTATAGGAGATAACAGAGGGAAACCTAAGAATATAAACTGCTACTGTAAACGAACGCTTCAACCTAGAAGAACAAAATTTGGTGAGCCAAGTGGAATTTGTGTACTGATCATTACCACGAAGTATCATGAAGATTGGGTGAAAAAATATTTCCTAGTATATGAAAAACTCGATATTTCTTAGACTTGGCAACCTCTTTCAATGAAAGTGCTTCTCCACAGTCTGTGCCTACGGCTACTTGAAGAGGAAACAAATCATAGAGACAAACTGAGAACTGCTTTTATTTCGTCAAGTTTCAAAGAGCTACTACAAACCATGTTGTATTTAGAGTTCCAAATTCATCTATCTATATTGGAGATAACAGAGTGAAACCTAAATATAAAAAACTGCTACTGTAGACGAACGCTTCAATCTAGAAGAACACAATTTGGTGAGCCAAGTGGGCTTTGTGTACTTGTCATTACCACCACGTATCATCAAGATTGGGTGAAAAAAATTTGCTGGTATTTCGGAAACTCGTTATTTCTTGGAAGCTTTTCAAGACCTTTCAATGTAATTGCTTTTCCACAGTCTGTGCCTAGGGCTACTTGAAGAGGAAACAAACTATAGAGACAAAACTGAGAACTCCTTTCTTTTGTCAAGATTCAAAAAGCTACTACAAACCATGTTGGATTTAGAGTTCCAAATTCATCTATATATATATGATAGAACAGAGAGAAACCTAAAAATAAAAACTGCTACTCTAAACGAACACTTCAACCTAGAAGAACAAAATTTGGTGAGCCAAGTGGGCTTTGTGTACTTGTCATTACCACCTGGTATCATCAAGATTTGGTGAAAAAATATTTGTTGGTATTTCGGAAACTCGTAATTTCTTGGAAGCTTGGCAACCACTTTCAATGAAAGTGCTTTTCCACAGTCTCTGCTTAGGGCTACTTGAAGAGGAAACAAACCATAGAGATGAAACTGAGAACTCCATTATTTTTGAAGTTTCATAGAGCAACTACAAACCATGTTCGATTTAGAGTTCCAAATTCATAATCTATATAGAAGAGAATTGTGTGAAACCTAAATATAAAAACTGCTACTGTAGACGAACGCTTCAACCTAGAAGAACAAAATTGGGTGAGCCACGTGGGATTTGTGTACTGGTCATTACCACCACGTATCTTCAAATTGGGTTAAAAATATTTGCTGGTATTTCGGAAACTCGTAATATCTTGGAAGCTTGGCAACCCCTTTCAATGAAAGTGCTTTTCCACGGTCTCTGCTTAGGGCAACTTGAAGAGGAAACAAACCATAGAGACAAAACTGGGAACAACTTTTATTTGTCAAGTTTCAATGGGCTACTACAAACCATGTTGAATTTAGAGTTCCTAATTCATCTATCTATATAGGAGAGAACAGACGGAAACACAGAAAACATAAACTGATACTGTAAACGAACGCTTCAAACTAGAAGAACAAAATTTGGTGAGTCAAGTGGGATTTTTGTTCCGATGATTACCACCAAGTATCATCAAGATTGGGTGAAAAAATATTTCCTGTTATTTCGGAAACTCGTAATTTCTATTCAGCTTGGCAACCCTTTCAAAAAAAGTCCTTTTCCACAGTCTCTGCTTAGGGCAAATTGAAGAGGAAAAAATGATAGAGACAAAACTGAGAACTCCGTTTTTTTTGTCAATTTTCCAAGAGCTACTACAAACCATGATGGATTTAGAGTTCCCAATTCATCTATCAATATAGGAGAGAAGAGAGAGAAACCTAAAAATATTTACTGCTACTGTAAATGAACGCTTCAACCTAGAAGAACAAAATTTGCTGAGTCAAGTGGGATTGGTGAACTGATCATTACCACCAAGTATCATCAAGATTGGCTGAAAAAATATTTGCTGGTATTTCGGAAACTCGTTATTTCTTGGAAGCTTGGCAACCCCTTTCAATGAAGGTGCTTTTCCACAGCCTGTGGCTGGGGTTTCTTGAAATGGAACCAAACCATAGAGAAAAAAAATGAGAACTACTCTATTTTGTCAAGTTTCAAAGAGCTACTACAAAACATGTTGGATTTAGAGTTCTAATTTCTACTATCTATATAAAAGAGAACAGAGTGAAACCTACATATAAAAACTGCTACTGTAGACGAACGCTTCAACATAGAAGAACCAAATTTGGTTAGCCAAGTGGGATATGTGCACTTGTCATTACCACCACGTATCATCAAGATTGGGTGAAAAAATATTTGTTGGTATTTCGGAAACTCGTAATTTCTTTTAAGCTTGGCAACCCCTCTCAATGAAAGTGCATTTCCACAATCTCTGCTTAGGGCAACTTGAAGAGGAAACAAACCGTAGAGACAAAAATGAGAACTCCTTTTTTTTGTCAAGTTTCAAAGAGCTACTACAAACCACGTTGGATTTAGAGTTCCAAATTGATCTATCTCTATAGGAGAGTACAGAGGGAAACCTAAAAATATAAACTGCTACTGTAAACCAACGCTTCAAACTAGAAGAACAAAATTTGGTGAGTAAAGTGGGATTTGTGTTCCGATCATTACCACCAAGTATCATCAAGTTTGGGTCAAAAAATATTTGCTCGTATATCGGAAACTCGTAATTTCCTGGAAGCTTGGCAACCCCTTTCAATGAAAGTGCTTTTCCACAGTCTGTGCCTAGGGATTCTTGAAGAGGAAACAAACCATAGACACAAAACTGAGAACTCCTTTATTTTGTCAAGTTTCAAAGAGCTCCTACAAACCATGTTGGATTTAGAGTTCCAAATTCATCTTTCTGTATAAGAGAGAACAGAGTGAAACCAACATATAAAAACTGCTACTGTAGACGAACGCTTCAACCTAGAAGAACACAAATTGGTGAGCCAAGTGGGATTTGTGTACTGATCATTACCACCACGTATCATCAAGTTTGGGTGAAAAAATATTTGTTGCTATTTCAGAAACTCGTTATTTTTTAGAAGCTTGGCAACCCCTCTCAATGAAAGTGCTTTTTTACAGTATGTGCCTAGGGCTACTTGAGGAGGAAACAAAACATAGAGACAAAACTGAGAACTCCTTTATTTTGTCAAGTTTCAAATAGCTACTACAAACCATGTTGGATTTAGAGTCCCAAATTCATCTATCTATGTAGGAGAGAAAAGAGTGTAACCTGAAAATAAAAACTGCTACTGTATACGAACGCTTCAACCTAGAAGAACAAAATTTGGTGAGCCAAGTGGGATTTGTGTACTTGTCATTAACAACTCGTAACATCAAGATTGGGTGAAAAAATATATGCTGGTATTTCGGAAACTCGTAATTTCTGGAAGCTTGGCGACCCCTTTCAATGAAAGTGCTTTTCCGCAGTCTCTGCTTAGGGCTACTTGAAGAGGAAACAAACCATAGAGACAAAACTGAGAACTCCTTTATTTTGTCAAGATTCAAAAAGCTACTACAAACCATGTTGAATTTAGAGTTCCAAATTCATCTTTCTATATAGGAAAGAACAGAGAGAAACCTAAAAATAAAAACTGCTACTGTCAACGAACGCTTCAACCTAGAAGAACAAAATTTGGTGAGCCAAGTGGGCTTTGTATACTTGTCATTAGCACCAAGTATCATCAAGATTGGTGAAAAAATATTTGCTGGTATTTCGGAAACTCGTTATTTCTTGGAAGCTTGGCAAACCCTTTCAATGAAAGTGCTTTTCCACAGTCTGTGCCTAGGGCTACTTGAAGAGGAAACAAACCATAGAGACAAAACTGAGAACTCCTGTATTTTGTCAAGTTTCACAGAGCTACTACAAACCATGTTGGATTTAGAGTTCCAAATTCATCTATCTATATAGGAGAGAACAAAGTGAAACCTAAAAATAAAAACTGCTATTGTAAACGAACGCATCAACCCAGAGGAACAAAATTTGGTGAGCCAAGTGGGAATTGTGCACTTTTCATTACCTCCACGTAACATCAAGATTAGGTGAAATAATATTTGCTGGTATTTCGGAAACTCGTTATTTCTTAGATGCTTGCAACCCCTCTCAATGAAAGTGCTTTTCCACAGTCTGTCCCTAGGGATACTTGAAGAGGAAACAAACCATAGAGACAAAACTGAGAGCTACTTTATTTTGTCAAGTTTCAAAGAGCTACTGCAAAGCATGTTGGATTTAGAGTACCAAATTCATTTATCTATATAGGAGAGAACATAGGGAAACCTAAATATAAAAGCTGCTACTGTAAACGAACGCTTCAACCTAGAAAAACAAAATTTGGTGAGCCAAGTGGGATTTTTTACTTGTCATTACCACCAAGTATCATCAAGATTGGGTGAAAAAATATTTGCTGGTATTTCGGAAACTCGTTATTTCTTAGAAGCTTGGCAACCCCTCTCAATGAAAGTGTTTTTCCACAGTCTGTGCCTAGGGCTACTTGAAGAGGAAACAAACCATAGAGACAAAACTGAGAACTCCTTTATTTTGTCAAGTTTCAAAGAGCTACTACAAACCATGTTGGATTTAGAGTTCCAAATTCATCTATCTATATTTGAGAGAACAGAGTGAAACCTAAAAATAAAAACTGCTACTCTAAACGAAGGGTTCAACCTAGAAGAACAAAATTTGTTGAGCCAAGTGGGATTTGTCTACATGTCATTGCCACCACGTATCATCAAGATTGCATGAAAAAATATTTGCTGGTACTTTGGAAAGTCGTAAATTATTTTAATCTTGGCAACCCCTTTCAATGAAAGTGCATTTCCACAATCTCTGCCTAGGGCTACTTGAACAGGAACCAAACCATAGAGAAAAAAATGAGAACTACTCTATTTTGTCAAGTTTCAAAGAGCTACTACAAACCATGTTGGATTTAGAATTTCAAATTCATCTATCTATATAGGAGAGAACAGAGGGAAACCTAAATATAAAAACTGCTACTGTAGACGAACGCTTCAACCTAGAAGAACAAAATTTGGAGAGCCAAGTGGAATTTGTGTACTCATCATTACCACCACGTATCATCAAGATTTTGTGAAAAAATAATTGCTGGAATTACGGAAACTCGTTATTTCTTGGAAGCTTGGCAACCCCTCTCAATGAAAGTGCTTTTCCACAGTCTGTGCCTAGGGCTACTTGAAGTGGAAACACACCATATAGACAAAACTGAGAACGACTTTAGTTTGTCAAGTTTCAAAGAGCTACTACAAACCATGTTGGATTTAGAGTACCAAATTCAGCTATCTATATGGGAGGGAACAGAGTGAATCCTACATATAAAAACTGCTATTGTAGATGAACGCTTAAACCTAGAAGAACAAAATTTGGTGAGCCAAGTGTACTTGTCATTACCACCACGAGACATCCAGATTGGGTGAAAAAATATTTGCTGGTATTTCGGAAACTCGTAATTTCTTGGAAGCTTGGAAAACCCTTTCAATGAAAGTGCTTTTCAACAGTATATGCCTAGGGCTACTTGAAGAGGAAACAAACCATAGAGACAAAACTGAGAACTCCTTTATTATGTCGTGATTCAAAAAGCTACCACAAACCATGTTGTATTTAGAGTTCCAAATTCATCTATCTATATAGGAGAGAACAAAGTGAAACCTAAAAATAAAACTGCTACTGTAAACAAACGCTTGAACTTAGAAGAACAAAATTTGGTGAGCCAAGTGGGCTTTGTGTACTTGTCATTACCACCAGGTATCATCAAGTTTGGGTGAAAAAATATTTGCTGATATTTCGGAAATCTTAATTTCTTGGAAGCTTGGCAAAACCTTTCAATGAAAGTGCTTTTCCACAGTCTCCTCTAAGGGCTAGTTGAAGAGGAAACACACCATAGAGACAAAACTGAGAACTACTTTATTTGTCAACTTTCAAAAGGCTAGTACACACCATGTTGTATTTAGAGTTCCAAATTCATCAATCTATATAGGAGAGAACAGAGTGAAACCTAAAAGTAAAATCTGCTACTGTAAACGAACGCTTCAACCTAGAAGAACAACATTTGGTGAGTCAAGTGGGATTTGTGTACTGATCATTATGACCACGTATCATCAAGTTTGGGTGAAAAAATATTTGCTGGTATTTCGGTAACTCGTTCTTTCTTGGAAGCTTGGCAACCCCTCTCAATAAATGTCCTTTTCCACAGTCTGTGCCTAGGGCTACTTGAAAAGGAAACAAACCATAGAGACAAAAACTGAGAACTCCTTTATTTTGTCAAGTTTCAATGAGCTACTACAAACCATGTTGGATTTAGAGTTCCAAATTCATCTATCTATATAGGAGAGAACAGAGGGAAACCTAACTATAAAAACTGCTACTGTAGACGAACGCTTCAACCTAGAAGAACAAAATTTGGTGAGCCTAGTGTGATTTGTGTACTGATCATTACCACCAAGTATCATCAAGATTGGGTGAAAAAACATTTGCTGCTATTGCTGAAACTCGTTATTTCTTAGAAGCTTGGCAACCTCTTTCAATGAAGGTGCTTTTCCACAGTCTGTGGCTAGGGTTTCTTGAAGAGGAACCAAACCATAGAGAAAAAATGAGAACTACTCTATTTTGTCAAGTTTCAAAGAGCTACTACAAACCATGTTGGATTTAGAGTTCCAATTTCATGTATGTATATAAGAGAGAACAGAGTGAAACCTACATATAAAACTGCTACTGTAGACGAACGCTTCAACCTAGAAGAAGAAATTTTGGTGAGCCAAGTGGGATTTGTGTACTGATCATTACCACCACGTATCATCAAGATTGGGTGAAAAAATATTTCCTGGTATTTCGGAAACTCGTAATTTTTTTAAGCTTGGCAACTCTTTCAATAAAAGTCCTTTTCCACTGTCTCTGCTTAGGGCAACTTGAAGAAGAAAAAACGATAGAAACAAAACTGAGAACTCCGTTTTTTTGTCAAGTTTCCAAGAGCTACTACAAACCATGATGGATTTGGAGTTCCAAATTCATCAATCAATATAGGAGAGAACAGAGGGAAACCGAAATATAAAAACTGCTACTGTAGACAAACGCTTCTACCTAGAAGAAGAAAATTTGGTGAGCCAAGTGGGATTTGTGTACTGATCATTACCACCACGTATCATCAAGATTGGGTGAAAAAATATTTGCTGCTATTTCAGAAACTCGTTATTTTTTAGAAGGTTGGCAACCCCTCTCAATGAAAGTGCTTTTCCACAGTCTGTGCCTAGGGCTACTTGAAGTGGAAACACACCATAGAGACAAAACTGAGAACTAATTTATTTTGTCAAGTTTCAAATAGCTACTACAAACCATGTTGGAATTAGAGTTCCAAATTCATCTATCTATATTGGAGACAACAGAGAGAAACATACATTAAAACTGCTACTGTAGATGAACGCTTAAACCTAGAAGAACAAAATTTGGTGAGCCAAGTGTACTTGTCATTACCACCACGAGACATCCAGATTGGGTGAAAAAATATTTGCTGGTATTTCGGAAACTCGTAATTTCTTGGAAGCTTGGAAAACCCTTTCAATCAAAGTGCTTTTCAACAGTATATGCCTAGGGCTACTTGAAGAGGAAACAAACCATAGAGACAAAACTGAGAACTCCTTTATTATGTCGTGATTCAAAAAGCTACTACAAACCATGTTGTATTTAGAGTTCCAAATTCATCTATCTATATAGGAGAGAACAAAGTGAAACCTAAAAATAAAACTGCTACTGTAAACAAACGCTTGAACTTAGAAGAACAAAATTTGGTGAGCCAAGTGGGCTTTGTGTACTTGTCATTACCACCAGGTATCATCAAGATTGGGTGAAAAAATATTTGCTGATATTTCGGAAATCTTAATTTCTTGGAAGCTTGGCAAACCCTTTCAATGAAAGTGCTTTTCCACAGTCTCCTCTTAGGGCTAGTTGAAGAGGAAACACACCATAGAGACAAAACTGAGAACTACTTTATTTGTCAACTTTCAAAAGGCTAGTACACACCATGTTGTATTTAGAGTTCCAAATTCATCAATCTATATAGGAGAGAACAGAGTGAAACCTAAAAGTAAAATCTGCTACTGTAAACGAACGCTTCAACCTAGAAGAACAACATTTGGTGAGTCAAGTGGGATTTGTGTACTGATCATTATGACCACGTATCATCAAGTTTGGGTGAAAAAATATTTGCTGGTATTTCGGTAACTCGTTCTTTCTTGGAAGCTTGGCAACCCCTCTCAATAAATGTCCTTTTCCACAGTCTGTGCCTAGGGCTACTTGAAAAGGAAACAAACCATAGAGACAAAAACTGAGAACTCCTTTATTTTGTCAAGTTTCAATGAGCTACTACAAACCATGTTGGATTTAGAGTTCCAAATTCATCTATCTATATAGGAGAGAACAGAGGGAAACCTAACTATAAAAACTGCTACTGTAGACGAACGCTTCAACCTAGAAGAACAAAATTTGGTGAGCCTAGTGTGATTTGTGTACTGATCATTACCACCAAGTATCATCAAGATTGGGTGAAAAAACATTTGCTGCTATTGCTGAAACTCGTTATTTCTTAGAAGCTTGGCAACCTCTTTCAATGAAGGTGCTTTTCCACAGTCTGTGGCTAGGGTTTCTTGAAGAGGAACCAAACCATAGAGAAAAAATGAGAACTACTCTATTTTGTCAAGTTTCAAAGAGCTACTACAAACCATGTTGGATTTAGAGTTCCAATTTCATGTATGTATATAAGAGAGAACAGAGTGAAACCTACATATAAAACTGCTACTGTAGACGAACGCTTCAACCTAGAAGAAGAAATTTTGGTGAGCCAAGTGGGATTTGTGTACTGATCATTACCACCACGTATCATCAAGATTGGGTGAAAAAATATTTCCTGGTATTTCGGAAACTCGTAATTTTTTTAAGCTTGGCAACTCTTTCAATAAAAGTCCTTTTCCACTGTCTCTGCTTAGGGCAACTTGAAGAGGAAAAAACGATAGAAACAAAACTGAGAACTCCGTTTTTTTGTCAAGTTTCCAATAGCTACTACAAACCATGATGGATTTGGAGTTCCAAATTCATCAATCAATATAGGAGAGAACAGAGGGAAACCGAAATATAAAAACTGCTACTGTAGACAAACGCTTCTACCTAGAAGAAGAAAATTTGGTGAGCCAAGTGGGATTTGTGTACTGATCATTACCACCACGTATCATCAAGATTGGGTGAAAAAATATTTGCTGCTATTTCAGAAACTCGTTATTTTTTAGAAGGTTGGCAACCCCTCTCAATGAAAGTGCTTTTCCACAGTCTGTGCCTAGGGCTACTTGAAGTGGAAACACACCATAGAGACAAAACTGAGAACTACTTTATTTTGTCAAGTTTCAAATAGCTACTGCAAACCATGTTGGAATTAGAGTTCCAAATTCATCTATCTATATTGGAGACAACAGAGAGAAACATACATTAAAACTGCTACTGTAGACGAATGCTTAAACCTAGAAGAACAAAATTTGGTGAGCCAAGTGAGATTTGTGTACTTGTCATTACCACCACGTATCATCAAGATTGGGTGAAAAAATATTTGCTGGTATTTCGGAAACTCGTTATTTCTTAGAAGCTTGGCAACCCCTCTCAATGAAAGTGCTTTTTTACAATATGTCCCCAGGGCTACTTGAGGAGGAAACAAAACATAGAGACAAAACTGAGAACTCCTTTATTTTGTCAATTTTCAAAGAGCTACTACAAACCATGCTGGATTTAGAGTTCCAAATTCATCTATCTATATAGGAGAGAACAGAGTGTAACCTGAAAATAAAAACTGCTACTGTATACGAACGCTTCAACCTAGAAGAACAAAATTTGGTGAGCCACGTGGGATTTGTGTACTTGTCATTACCAACTCGTATCATCAAGATTGGGTGAAAAAATATTTGCTGGTATTTCGGAAACTCGTAATTTCTGGAAGCTTGGCAACCCCTTTCAATGAAAGTGCTTTTCCACAGTCTCTGCTTAGGGCTACTTGAAGAGGAAACGAACCATAGAGACAAAACTGAGAACTCCTTTATTTTGTCAAGATTCAAAAAGCTACTACAAACCATGTTGAATTTAGAGTTCCAAATTCATCAATCCATATAGGAGAGAACAGAGAGAAACCTAAAAATAAAAACTGCTACTGTAAACGAACGCTTCAACCTAGAGAAAAAAATTTGGTGAGCCAAGTGGGCTTTGTATACTCGTCATTACCACCAAGTATCATCAAGATTGGGTGAAAAAATATTTGCTGGTATTTCGGAAACTCGTTATTTCTTGGAAGCTTGGCAACCCCTTTCAATGAAAGTGCTTTTCCACAGTCTGTTCCTAGGGCTACTTGAAGAGGAAACAAACCATAGAGACAAAACTGAGAACTCCTGTATTTTGTCAAGTTTCAAAGAGCTACTACAAACCATGTTGGATTTAGCGTTCCAAATTCATTTAACTATATAGGAGAGATAAGAGTGAAACCTAAATATAAAAACTGCTACAGTAGACAAACGCTTCAACCTAGAAGGACAAAATTTGGTGAGCCCAGTGGGATTTGTGTACTGATCATTACCACCAAGTATCATCAATATTGGGTGAAAAAATATTTGCTGGTATTTCGGAAACTCGTTATTTCTTAGAAGCTTGGCAACCCCTCTCAATGAAAGTGTTTTTCCACAGTCTCTGCCTAGGGCTACTTGAAAAGGAAACAAACCATAGAGACAAAACTGAGAACTCCTTTATTTTGTCAAGTTTCAAAGAACTACTACAATCCCTGTTGGAATTTACATCCAAATTCATCTATCTATATAGGAGAGAACAGTGTGAAACCTATATAAAAAAACTGCTACTGTAGACGAATGCTTCAACCTAGAAGAATAAAATTTGGTGAGCCAAGTGGGATTTGTGTACTGATCATTACCACCAACGATCATCAGGATTGGGTGAAAAAATATTTTCTCATATTTCAGAAACTTGTTATTTCTTAGAAGCTTGGCAACCCCTCTCAATGAAAGTGCTTTTCCACAGTCTGTGCCTAAGGCTACTTGAAGAGGAAACAAACCATTGAGACAAAACTGAGAACTACTTTATTTTGTCAAGTTTCAAAGAGCTACTACAAACCATCTTCGATTTAGAGTTCCAAATTCATCTATCTATATAAGAGAGAACAGAGTGAAACCTACATATAAATAATGCTACTGGAGGCGAGGGCTTCAACCTAGTAGAACACAATTTGGTGAGCAAAGTGGGATTTGTGTACTGATCATTACCACCACGTATCATCAAAATTGGGTGAAAAAATATTTGCTGGTATTTCGGAAACTCGTTATTTCTTACAAGCTTGGCATCCCCTCTCAATGAAAGTGCTTTTCCACATTCTGTGCCTAGGGATACTTGAAAAGGAAACAAACCATAGAGACAAAACTGAGAACTCCTTTATTTTTTCAAGTTTCAAAGAGCTACTAAAAACCATGTTGTATTTTCAGTTCCAAATTCGTTTATCTATATAGAAGAGAAAAGAGTGAGACCTCAATATAAAAACTGCTACTGTAGACGAACGCTTCAACCTAAAAGAACAAAATTTGGTGAGCCAAATGGGATTTGTGTCCTGATTATTACCACCAAGTATCATCAAGATTGGGTGAAATAATATTTGCTGGTATTTCGGAAACTCGTTATTTCTTAGAGGCTTGGCAACCCCTCTCAATGAAAGTGCTTTTCCACAGTCTGTGCCTAGGGCTACTTGAAGAGGAAACAAACCATAGAGACAAAACTGAGAACTATTTTATTTTGTCAAGTTTCAAAGAGCTACTACAAACCATGTTGTATTTAGAGTTCCAAATTCATCTATCTATATAGCAGAGAACAGAGTGAAACCTAAAATATAAACTGCTACTGTAAACAAACGCTTCAAACTAGAAGAACAAAATTTGGTGAGTCAAGTGGGATTTGTCTACCGATCCTTACCCCCAAGTATCATCAAATTGGTGAAAAAGTATTTGCTGGTATTTTGGAATCCTGTTATTTCTTGGAAGCTTGGCAACCCTTTTCAATGAAAGTGCTTTTCCACAGTCTGTGCCTAGGGCTACTAGAAGAGGAAACAAACCATAGAGACAAATCTGAGAACTCCTTTATTTTATCAAGATTCAAAGAGCTACTACAAACCATGTTGTATTTAGAGTCCCAAATTCATCTATCTATATAGGAGAGAACAGAGTGAAACCTAAATATAAAAACTACTACGAGAGACTAAAGCTTAAACCTAGAGAAACAAAATTTGGTGAGCCAAGTGAGATTTGTGCACCTGTCATTACCACCACGTATCATCAAGATTGGGTGAAAAAATATTTGCTGGTATTTCGGAAACTCGTTATTTCTTAGAAGCTTGGCAACCCCTCACAATGAAATTGCTTTTCCACAGTCTGTGCCTTAACTACTTGAAGAGGAAACAAACCGTAAAGAAAAAACTGAGAACTCCTTAATTTTGTCAAGTTTCAAAGAGCTACTGCAAACCATGTTGCATTTAGAGTTCCACATTCATCTATCTATATAGGAGTGAACAGAGTGAAACCTAAATTTAAAAACTGCTACTGTAGACGAACGAGTCAAACTAGAAGAACAAAATTTGGTGAGCCAAGTGGCATTTGTGTACTGATCATTACCACGTAGTATCATCCACATTGGGTGAAAAAATATTTGCTGGTATTTCGGAAACTCGTTATTTCTTAGAAGCTTGGAAACCCCTCTCAATGAAAGTGCTTTTTCACACTCTGTGCCTAGGGCTACATGAGGAGGAAACAAACCATAGAGACAAAACTGAGAACTCCTTTATTTTGTCAAGTTTCAAAGAACTACTACAAACCATGTTGGATTTAGAGTTCCAAATTCATCTATCTATATTGGAGAGAACAGAGTGAATCCTAAAAATAAAAACTGCGACTGTAAACGAACGCTTCAACCTAGAAGAACAAACTTTGGTGAGACAAATGGGACTTGTGTACTGATCATTACCACAAAGTATCATCAAGACAGGGTGAAAAAATATTTGCTGGTATTTCGGAAACTCATTATTTCTTAGAAGCTTGGCAACCCCTCTCAATAAAAATGCTTTTCCACAGTCTGTGCCTAGGGCGACTTGAAGAGGAAACAAACCATAGAGACAAAACTGAGAACTCCTTTACTTTGTCAAGTTTCAAAGAGCTATTACACACCATGTTGGATTTAGAGTTCCAAATTCATCTATCTATGTAGGAGAGAACAGAGTGATACCTAAATATAAAAACTGCTACTGTGGACGAACGCTTCAACGCAGAAGAACAACATTTGGTGAGCCAAGTGGGATTAGTGTTCTGATCATTACCACCAAGTATTATCAACATTGGGTGAAAAAATATTTGCTTGTATTTCAGAAACTCTTTATTTCTTAGAAGCTTGGCAATCCCTCTCAATGAGAGTGCTTTTCCACAGTGTGTGCCTAGGGCTACTTGAAGAGGAAACAAACCATAGAGACAAAACTGAGAACTCCTTTATTTGGTCAACTTTCAAAGAGCTACTACAAACCATGTTGAATTTGGAGTTTCAAATTCATCTATCTATATAGGGAGAACAGAGTGATACCTAAAAATAAAAACTGCTATTGTAAACGAACGCTTCAACCTAGAAGAACAAAATTTGTTGAGCGAAGTGGCATTTGTGTACTTGTTATTACCACCACGTATCGTCAACATTGGGTGAAAAAATATTTGATGGTATTTCGGAAACTCGTAATTTCTTGGAAGCTTGGCAACCCCTTTCAATGAAAGTGCTTTCCCACAGTCTCTACTTAGGGCTACATGAAGCGGAAACAAATCATAGAGACAAAACTGAGAACTCTTTTATTTTGTCAAGTTTCAAAGAGCTACTTCAAATCATTTGGATTTAGAGGTCCAAATTCATCTATCTATATAGGAAAGAACAGAGGGAATATTAAAGTATAAGCTGCTACTGTAAATGAACGCTTGATCCTAGAAGAACAAAACTTGGTGAGTCAAGTGGGATTTGCGTATCGATCATGACCACCAAGTATCATCAAGATTGTGTGAGAAAATATTTGCTGATATTTCAAAAACTCCTTATTTCTTAGATGCTTGGCAACCCCTCTCAATGAAAGTGCTTTTCCACAGTCTGTGCCTAGGGCTACTTGAGGAGTAAACAAACCATAGAGAAAAAACTGAGAACTCCTTCATTTTGACAAGTTTCAAAGAGCTACTACAAACCATGTTGCATTTAGAGTTCCAAATTCATCTATCTATATAGGAGAGAACAGAGAGAAACCTAAATATATAAACTGCAACAGTAGACGAACGTTTCAACCAAGAAGAACTCAATTTAGTGAGCCAAGTGTATTTGTGTCCTGATCATTACCACCAAGTATCATCAAGATTGGGTGAAAAAATATTTGCTGGTATTTCGGAAACTTGTTATTTCTTAAAACCTTGGCAACCCCTCTCAATGAAAGTGCTTTTCACAGTCTGTGCCTAGGGCGACTTGAGGAAACAAACCATAGAGACAAAACTGAGAAATCCTTTACTTTGTCAAGTTTGAAAGAGCTATTACACACCATGTTGGATTTAGACTTCCAAATTCATCTATCTATGTAGGAGAGAACAGAGTGATACCTAAATATAAAAACTGCTACTGTAGAAGAACGCTTCAACCCAGCAGAACAATATTTGGTGAGCCAAGTGGGATTTGTGTACTAATCATTACCACCAAGTATCATCAACATTGGTTGAAAAAATATTTGCTGGTATTTCAGAAATTCCTTATTTCTTAGAAGCTTGGCAACCCCTCTCAATGATAGTGCTTTTCCACAGTCTGTGCCTAGGGCTACTTGAAGAGGAAACAAACCATAGAGACAAAATGAGAACTCTTTTATTTTGTCAACTTTCAAAGAGATACTACAACCATGTTGGATTTAGAGTTCCAAATTCATCTATCTATATACGAGAGAAGAGAGTGAATCCTAAAAATAAAAACTGCTACTGTAAACGAACGCTTCAACCTAGAAGAAGAAAATTTGGTGAGCCAAGTGGGATTTGTGTACTTGTCATTACCACCACGTATCATCAACATTGGGTGAAAAAATATTTGCTGGTATTTTGGAAACTTGTAATTTCTTGCAACCTTGGCAACCCCTTTCAATGAAAGTGCTTTTCCACAGTCTCTGCTTAGGGCTACATGAAACGGAGACAAATCATAGAGACAAAACTGAAAACTCCTTTATTTTGTCAAGTTTCAAAGAGCTACTACAAACCATGTTGGATTTAGAGTTCCAAATTCATCTATCTATACTGGAGAGAACAGAGAAAACTTAAAAATATAAACTGCTACTGTAAACGAACGCTTTAACCTAGAAGAAAAAAATTTGTTGAGTCAAGTTGGATTTCTGTACCAATCATTACCACCAAGTATCATCAAGATTGGGTGAAAAAATATTTGCTGGTATTTCGGAAATTCGTTATTTCTTAGAAGCTTCGCAACCCCTATCAATGAAAGTGCTTTTCCACAGTCTGTGCCTAGGACTACGTGAAGAGGAAACAAACCATAGAGAAAAAACTGAGAACTCCTTTTTTTTCAAGTTTCAAAGAGCTACTACAAACCATGTTGGATTTAGAGTTCCAAATTCATCTATCCATATAGGAGAGAACAGAGTGAAACCTAAATATAAAAACTTCTACTGTAAACGAACTCTTCAACGTAGAAGAACAAAATTTGGTGAGCCAAGTGGGATTTGTGTACTGATCATTACCACCAAGTATCAACAACATTGGGTGAAAAAATATTTGCTGGTATTTCGGAAACTCGTAATTTATTTGAAGCTTGGCAACCCGTCTCAATGAAAGTGCTTTTCCACAGTCTCTGCTTAGGGCTACATGAGCGAATACAAATCATAGACACAAAACTGACAACTCTTTATTTTGTCAAGTTTCAAAGAGCTAATACACACCATGTTGGATTTAGAGTTCCAACATCATCTATCTATATAGGAGAGAACAGAGAATACTTAAAATTATAAACTGCTACTGTAAATGAACGCTTCATCCTAGAAGAACAAAATTTGGTGAGCCAAGTGGGATTTGTGTACCAATCATTACCACCAAGTATCATCAAGATTGTGTGAAATAATATTTGCTAGTATTTCTGAAATTCGTTATTTCTTAGAAGTTTCGCAACCCCTCTCAATGAAAGTGCTTTTCCACAGTCTGTGCCTAGGACTACTTGAAAAGGAAACAAACCATAGAGAAAAAACTGAGAACTCCTTTTTTTGACAAGTTTCAAAGAGCTACTACAAACCATGTTGGATTTAGAGTTCCAAATTCATCTATCTATATAGGAGAGAAGAGAGTGAAACCTAAAAATAAAAACCGCTACTGTAAACGAACGCTTCAACCTAGAAGAACAAAATTTGGTGAGCCAAGTGGGATTTGTGTACTTGTCATTACCACCATGTATCATCAACATTGGGTGAAAAAATATTTGCTGGTATTTCGGAAACTCGTAATTTCTTGGAAGCTTGGCAACCCCTTTCAATGAAAGTGCTTGTCCACAGACTCTGCTTAGGGCTACATGAAGCGGAAACAAATCATAGAGACAAAACTGAAAACTCCTTTATTTTGTCAAGTTTCAAAGAGCTACTACAAACCATGATGCATTTAGAGTTCCAAATTCCTCTATCTATATAGGAGAGAACAGAGAGAAACCTAAATATAAAAACTGCTACTGTAGAGGAACGCTTCAACCTAGAAGAACACAATTTAGTGAGCCAAGTGGGAATTGTGTCCTGATCATTACCACCAAGTACCATCAAGATTGGGTGAAAAAATATTTGTTGGCATTTCGAAAACTCGTTCTTTCTTAGAAGCTTGGCAACCCCTCTCAATGAAAGTGCTTTTCCACAGTCTGTGCCTAGGGCAATGAAGAGGAAACAAACCATAGAGACAAAACTGAGACCTCCTTTATTTTGTCAAGTTTCAAAGAGCTACTACAAACCATGTTGGATTTAGAGTTCCAGATTCATCTATCTATATAGGAGAGAACAGAGTGAAACCGAAAAATAAAAACTGCTACTGTAAACGAACGCTTCATCCTAGAAGAAGAAAATTTGGTGAGCCAAGTGGGATTTGTGTACTTGTCATTACCACCACATATCATCAATATTGGGTGAAAAAGTATTTGCTGCTATTTCGGAAACTCGTAATTTCATAGAAGCTTGGCAACCACTTTTAAAGAAAGTGCTTTCCCACAGTCTCTTCTTAGGGCTACATGAAGCAGAAACAAATCATAGAGACAAAACTGAGAACTCCTTCATTTTTTCAAGTTTCAAAGAGCTAATACACACCATGTTGGATTTAGAGTTCCAAATTCATCTACCTATATAGGAGAGAACAGAGTGAAACCTAAATATTAAAATTGCTACTGTAGACGAACGCTTCAAAGTAGAAGAACAAAATTTGGTGAGCCAAGTGGGATTTGTGTAAAGATCATTACCACCAAGTATCATCGACATTGGGTGAAAAAATATTTGCTGGTTTTTGCGAAACTCGTTATTTCTTAGAAGCTTTGCAACTCCTCTCAATGAAAGTACTTTTCCACAGTCTGTGCCTAGGGCTACTTGAAGAGGAAATAAAGTATAGAGACAAAACTGAGAACTCCTTTATTTTGTCTCCTTTTAAAGAGCTACTAGAAACCATGTTGGGTTTAGAGTTCCAAATTCATCTATCTCTATAGGAGAGAACAGAGTGAAACCTAAAAATAAAAACTGCTACTGCAAACGAATGCTTCAACCTAGAAGAACAAAATTTGGTGAGCCAAGTGGGATTTGTGTACCGATCATTACAACCAAGTATCATCAACATTGGGTGAAAAAATGTTTGCTGGTATTTCGGAAACTCGTAATTTATTTGAAGCTTGGCAACCCGTCTCAATGAAAGTGCTTTTCCACAGTCTCTGCTTAGGGCTATATGAAGTGGAAACAAATCATAGAGACAAAACTGAGAACTCCTTTATTTTGTCGAGTTTCAAAGAGCTACTACAAACCATGTCGGATTTAGAGTTCCAAATTCATCTATCTATAGAGGAGAGAACAGAGTGAAACCTTAATACAGAAACTGCTACTGTAGAGGAACGCTTCAACGTAGAAGAACAAAGTTTGGTGAGCCAAGTGGGATTTGTGTACTGATCATTACCACCAAGTATCATCATCATTGGGTGAAAAAATATTTGCTGGTATTTTGGAAACTCGTTATTTCTTAGAAGCTTGGCAACCCCTCTCAATGATAGTGCTTTTCCACAGTCTGTGCCTAGGGCTACTTGAAGAGGAAACAAACCATAGAGACAAAACTGAGAACTCCTTTATTTTGTCAACTTTCAAAGAGCTACTACAACCATGTTGGATTTAGAGTTCCAAATTCATCTATCTATATAGGAGAGAAGAGAGTGAATTATAAAAATAAAAACTGCTACTGTAAACGAACGCTTCAACCTAGAAGAAGAAAATTTAGTGAGCCAAGTGGGATTTGTGTACTTGTCATTACCACCACGTATCATCAACATAGGGTGAAAAAATATTGCTGGTATTTCGGAAACTCGTAATTTCTTGCAACCTTGAGAACCCCTTTCAATGAAAGTGCTTTTCCACAGTCTCTGCTTTGGGCTACATAAAGCGGAAACAAACCATAGAGACAAAACTGAGAACTCCTTTATTTTGTCTCGTTTTAAAGAGCTAAAAGAAACCATGTTGGGTTTAGAGTCCAAATTCATCTATCTCCATAGGAGAGAACAGAGTGAAACCTAAAAATAAAAACTGCTACTGTAAACGAATGCTTCAACTTTGAAGAACAAAATTTGGTGAGCCAAGTGGGATTTGTGTACCGATGATAACAACCAAGTATCATCAATTTTGGGTGAAAAAATATTTGCTGGTATTTCGGAAACTCGTAATTTCTTTGAAAATTGGCAACCCCTTTCAATTAAAGTGCTTTCCCACAGTCTCTACTTAGGGCTACATGAGCGGAAACAAATCATAGACACAAAACTGACAACTCCTTTATTTTGTCAAGTTTCAAAGAGCTAATACACACCATGTTGGATTTAGAGTTCCAAATTCATCTATCTATATAGGATAGAACAGAGTGAAACCTAAAAATAAAAACTGCTACTGTAAACGAACGCTTCAACTTAGAAGAAGAAAATTTGGTTAGCCAACTGGGATTTGTGTACTGATCATTACCACCACGTATCATCAAGATTGGGTGAAAAAATATTTGCTGTTATTTCTGAAACTCGTAATTTCTTTGAAAATTGGCAACCCCTTTCAATGAAAGTGCTTTCCCACAGTCTCTACTTAGGGCTACATGAGCGGAAACAAATCATAGACACAAAACTGACAACTCCTTTATTTTGTCAAGTTTCAAAGAGCTAATACACACCATGTTGGATTTAGAGTTCCAAATTCATCTATCTATATAGGAGAAAACAGAGTGAAGACTAAATATTAAAATTGCTACTGTGGACGAACGCTTCAAAGTAGAACAAAATTTGGTGAGCCAAGTGGGATTTGTGTAGAAATCATTACCACCAAGAATCATCGACATTGGCTGAAAAAATATTTGCTGGTATTTCCGATACTAGTTATTTCTTAGGAGCTTGGCAACCTGTCTCAATGAAAGTGCTTTTCCACAGTCTCTGCTTAGGGCAACATGAAGTGGAAACAAATCATAGAGACAAAACTGAGAACTCCTTCATTTTGTCAAGTTTCAAAGAGCTACTACAAACCATGTTGGATTTAGAGTTCCAAACTCATCTATCTATATAGGAGAGAACAGAGTGAAACCCAAAAATAAAAAATGCTACTGTAAACGAACGCTTCAACCTAGCAGAAGAAATTTTGGTGAGTCAACTAGGATTTGTGAACTGATCATTACCACCAAGTATCATCAAGATTGGGTGAAAAAATATTTGCTGGTATTTCGGAAACTTGTTATTTCTTAAAACCTTGGCAACCCCTCTAAATGAAAGTGCTTTTCCACAGTCTGTGCCTAGGGCGACATGAAGAGGAAACAAACCATAGAGACAAAACTGAAAACTCCTTTACTTTGTCAAGTTTCAAAGAGCTATTGCACACCATGTTGGATTCAGAGTTCCAAATTCATCTATCTATGTATGAGAGAACAGAGTGAAACCTAAATATAAAAACTGCTACTGTAGACGAAGGCTTCAACCCAGAAGAACAATATTTGGTGAGCCAAGTAGGATTTGTGTACTAATCATTACCACCAAGTATCATCAACATTGGGTGAAAAAATATTTGCTGGTATTTCGGAAACTCGTTATTTCTTAGATGCTTGGCAACCCCTCTCAATGATAGTGCGTTTCCACAGTCTGTGCCTAGGGCTACTTGAAGAGGAAACAAACCATAGAGACAAAACTGAGAACTCCTTTATTTTGTCATCTTTCAAAGAGCTACTACAAACCATGTTGGATTTAGAGTTCCAAATTCATCTATCTATATAGGAGAGAACAGAGTGAAACCTAAAAATAAAAACTGCTATTGTAAACGAACGCTTCAACCTAGAGGAAGAAAATTTGGTGAGCCAAGTGGGATTTGTGTACTTTTCATTACCACCACCTGTCATCAACATTGGGTCAAAAAATATTATTGGTATTTCGGAAACTCGTAATTTCTTGGAAGCTTGGCAACCCCTTTCAATGAAAGTGCTTTTCCACAGTCTCTGCTTAGGGCTACATGAAGCAGAAACAAATCATAGAGACAAAACTGAAAACTCCATTATTTTGTCAAGTTTCAAAGAGCTACTACAACCCATGTTGGATTTTGAGTTCCAAATTCATCTATCTATATAGGAGAGAACAGAGAGAAACCTAAATATAAAAACTGCTACTGTAGAGGAACGCTTCAACCTAGAAGAACACAATTTAGTGAGCCAAGTGGGAATTGTGTCCTGATCATTACCACCAAGTATCATCAAGATTGGGTGAAAAAATATTTGCTGGCATTTCGGAAACTCGTTCTTTCTTAGAAGCTTGCTAACCCATCTCAATGAAAGTGCTTTTCCACAGTCTGTGCCTAGGGCTACTTGAAGAGGAAACAAACCATAGAGACAAAACTGAGAACTCCTTTATTTTGTCAAGTTTCAAAGAGCTACTACAAACCATGTTGGATTTAGAGTTCCAGATTCATCTACCTATATAGGAGAGAACAGAGTGAAACCGAAAAATAAAAACTGTTACTGTAAACGAATGCTTCAACCTAGAAGAAGAAAATTTGGTGAGCCAAGTGGGATTTGTGTACTTGTCATTACCACCACATATCATCAATATTGGGTGAAAAAATATTTGCTGCTATTTCGGAAACTCGTAATTTCATAGAAGCTTGGCAACCACTTTCAATGAAAGTGCTTTCCCACAGTCTCTTCTTAGGGCTACATGAAGCGGAAACAATTCATAGAGACAAGACTGAGAACTCCTTTATTTTGTGAAGTTTCAAAGAGCTAATACACACCATGTTGGATTTAGAGTTCCAAATTCATCTACCTATATAGGAGAGAACAGAGTGAAACCCAAATATTAAAATTGCTACTGTAGACGAACGCTTCAAAGTAGAAGAACAAAATTTGGTGAGTCAAGTGGGATTTGTGTAAAGATCATTACCACCAAGTATCATCAACATTGGGTGAAAAAATATTTGCTGGTTTTTCCGAAACTTGTTATTTCTTAGAAGGTTTGCAACCCCTCTCAATGAAAGTACTTTTCCACAGTCTGTGCCTAGGGCTACTTGAAGAGGAAACAAACTATAGAGACAAAACTGAGAACTCCTTTATTTTGTCTCGTTTTAAAGAGCTACTAGAAGCCATGTTTGATTTAGAGTTCCAAATTCATCTATCTCTATAGGAGAGAACAGAGTGAAACCTTAATATAGAAACTGCTACTGTAGAGGAACGCTTCATCGTAGAAGAACAAAATTTGGTGAGCCAAGTGGGATTTGTGTACTGATCATTACCACCTCGTATCATCAACATTGGGTGAAAAAATATTTGCTGGTATTTCGGAAAATCGTTATTTCTTAGAAGCTTGGCAACCCCTCTCAATGAAAGTGCTTTTCCACAGTCTGTGCCTAGGGCTACTTGAAGAGGAAACAAACCATAGAGACAAAACTGAGAACTCCTTTATTTTGTCAACTTTCAAAGAGCTACTACAAACCATGTAGGATTTAGAGTTCCAAATTCATCTATCTATATAGGAGAGAACAGAGTGAAACCTAACAATAAAAACAGCTACTGTAAACGAACTCTTCAACATAGAAGAAGAAAATTTGGTGAGCCAAGTGGGATTTGTGTACTGATCATTACCACCACGTATCATCAACATTGGGTGAAAAAATATTTGCTGGTATTTCGGAAACTCGTAATTGCTTGGAAGATTGGCAACCCCTTTCAATGAAAGTGCTTTCCCAAAGTCTCTGCTTAGAGCTACATGAAGCGGAAACAAATCATAGAGACAAAACTGACAACTCCTTTATTTTGTCAAGTTTCAAAGAGCTAATACACACCATGATGGATTTAGAGTTCCAAATTCATCTATCTATATAGGAGAGAACAGAGTGAAACCTATATATTAAAATTGCTACTGTAGACGATCGCTTCAAAGTAGAAGAACAAAATTTGGTGAGCCAAGTGGGATTTGTGTACAGATCATTACCACCAAGTATCATCGACATTGGGTGAAAAGATATTTGCTGGTATTTCTGAAACTAGTTATTTCTTAGAAGCTTGGCATCCCGTCTCAATGAAAGTGCTTTTCCACAGTCTCGGCTTAGGGCTACATGAAGTGGAAACAAATCATAGAGACAAAACTGAGAACTCCTTCATTTTGTCAACTTTCAAAGAGCTACTACAAACCATGTTGGATTTAGAGTTCCAAATTCATCTATCTATATAGGAGAGAACAGAGTGAAACCCAAAAATAAAAACTGCAACTGTAACCGAACACTTCAAACTAGAAGAAGAAATTTTGGTGAGCCAACTGGGATTTGTGAACTGATAATTACCACCAAGTATCATCAATATTGGGTGAAAAAATATTTGCTGGTATTTCGGAAACTTGTTATTTCTTAAAACCTTGGAAACCCCTCTAAATGAAAGTGCTTTTCCACAGTCTGTGCCTATGGCGACTTGAAGAGGAAACAAACCATAGAGACAAAACTGAGAACTCCTTTACTTTGTCAAGTTTCAAAGAGCTATTACACACCATGTTGGATTCAGAGTTCCAAATTCATCTATGTATGTAGGAGAAAACAGAGTGAAACCTAAATATAAAAACTGCTACTGTAGACGAACGCTTCAACCCAGAAGAACAAAATTTGGTGAGCCAAGTGGGATTTGTGTACTGATCATTACCACCAAGTATCATCAACATTGGGTGAAAAAATATTTGCTGGTATTTCGGAAACTCGTTATTTCTTAGAAGCTTGGCAACTCCTCTCAATGATAGTGCTTTTCCACAGTCTGTGCCTAGGGCTACTTGCAGAGGAAACAAACCATAGAGACAAAACTGAGAACTCCTTTATTTTGTCAACTTTCAAAGAGCCACTACATACCATGTTGGATTTAGAGTTCCAAATTCATCTATCTATATAGGAGAGAACAGAGTGAAAACTAAAAATAAAAACTGCTACTGTAAACGAACGCTTCAACCTAGAAGAAGAAAATTTGGTGAGCCAAGTGGGATTTGTGTACTTTTCATTACCACCACGTGTCATCAACATTGGGTGAAAAAATATTATTGGTATTTCGGAAACTCCTAATTTCTTGGAAGCTTGGCAACCCCTTTCAATGAAAGTGCTTTTCCACAGTCTCTGCTTAGGGCTACATGAAGCGGAAACAAATCATTGAGACAAAACTAAAAACTCCTTTATTTTGTCAAGTTTCAAAGAGCTACTACAAACCATGTTGGATTTAGAGTTCCAAATTCATCTATCTATATAGGAGAGAACAGAGGGAAACCTAAATATAAAAACTGCTACTGTAGAGGAACGCTTCAACCTAGAAGAACAAAATTTGGTGAGCCAAGTGGGATTTGTGTACTAATCATTACCACCAAGTATCATCAACATTGGGTGAAAAAATATTTGCTGGTATTTCGGAAACTCGTTATTTCTTAGATGCTTGGCCACCCCTCTCAATGATAGTGCTTTTCCACAGTCTGTGCCTAGGGCTACTTGAAGAGGAAACAAACCATAGAGACAAAACTGAGAACTCCTTTATTTTGTCATCTTTCAAAGAGCTACTACAAACCATGTTGGATTTAGAGTTCCAAATTCATCTATCTATATAGGAGAGAACAGAGTGAAACCTAAAAATAAAAACTGCTATTGTAAACGAACGCTTCAACCTAGAAGAAGAAAATTTGGTGAGGCAAGTGGGATTTGTGTACTTTTCATTACCACCACCTGTCATCAACATTGGGTCAAAAAATATTATTGGTATTTCGGAAACTCGTAATTTCTTGGAAGCTTGGCAACCCCTTTCAATGAAAGTGCTTTTCCACAGTCTCTGCTTAGGGCTACATGAAGCAGAAACAAATCATAGAGACAAAACTGAGAACTCCTTTTTTTTTCAAGTTTCTAAGAGCTACTACAAACCATGTTGGATTTAGAGTTAGAAATTCATCTATCCATATAGGAGAGAACAGAGTGAAACCTAAATGTAAAAACTTCTACTGTAAACGAACGCTTCAACCTAGAAGAACAAAATTTGGTGAGCCGAGTGGGATTTGTGTACTGAACATTTCCAAAAAGTATCATCAACATTGGGTGAAAAAATATTTGCTGGTATTTCGGAAACTCGTAATTTATTTGAAGCTTGGCAACCCGTCTCAATGAATGTGCTTTTCCACAGTCTCTGCTTAGGGCCGCATGAAGTGGAAACAAATCATAGAGACAAAACTGAGAACTCCTTTATTTTGTCAAGTTTCAAAGAGCTACTACAAACCATGTTGGATTTAGAGTTCCATATTCATCTATCTATATAGGAGAGAACAGAGGGAAACCTAAATATAAAAACTGCTACTGTAGAGGAACGCTTCAACGTGGAAGAACAAAATTTGGTGAGCCAAGTGGGATTTGTGTACTGATCATTACCACCAAGTATCATCAAGTTTGGGTGAAAAAATATTTGCTGGTATTTCGGAAACTCGTTATTTTTTAAAAGCTTGGCAACCCCTCTCTATGAAAGTGCTTTTCCACAGTCTGTACCTTGGGCGACTTGAAGAGAAAACAAACCATAGAGACAAAACTGAGAACTCCTTTACCATGTCAAGTTTCAAAGAGCTATTACACACCATGTTGGATTTAGAGTTCCAAATTCATCTATGTATGTAGGAGAAAACAGAGTGAAACCTAAATATAAAAACTGCTACTGTAGACGAACGCTTCAACCCAGAAGAACAAAATTTGGTGAGCCAAGTGGGATTTGTTTACTGATCATTACCACCAAGTATCATCAACATTGGGTGAAAAAATATTTGCTGGTATTTCGGAAACTCGTTATTTCTTAGAAGCTTGGCAACCCCTCTCAATGAACGTGCTTTTCCACAGTCTGTGCCTAGGGTACTTGAAGAGGAAACAAACCATAGAGACAAAACTGAGAACTCCTTTATTTTGTCAACTTTCAAAGCGCTACTACAAACCATCTTGGATTTAGAGTTCCAAATTCATCTATCTATATAGGAGAGAACATAGTGAAACCAAAAAGAAAAACTGCTACTGTAAACGAACGCTTCAACCTAGAAAAACAAAATTTGGTGAGCCAAGTGGGATTTGTTTACCGATCATTACCACCAAGTATCATAAAGATTGGGTGAAAAAATATTTGCTGGTATTTCGGAAACTCGTTATTTCTTAAAAGCTTGGCAACCCCTCTCAATGAAAGTGCTTTTCCACAGTCTGTGCCTAGGGCGACTGTGGTAAGCCATTGTTGTAGATTGTGGCCGCCATTAGAAGATGGCGCCAGCTTCCACTGTGGCCTGTGGTAAACAAATCCTTTTGTGGAGAGTTGGCACGCTATCCCTTGCCACCCTATAAGAAAGATCCTCGTGGCGGCTTAAGATTGGTACGTGGGAGGCTTTATTAGGCTGTGCTTGGGCGCTCGGGAGTAGAGGGGGGTCACTAAAAGATACTTTAATCAAGGCCTGAATAAACTGCTGAAAGAAGATTCCTGAGTTGCGTCTTCCTTGCATGCAAGGGGTCGCGATAAGTGGTGCCGAAACCCATGAACCAGAACTTTCTGCAGTCAGGGGTGGTGCACTGGTTAGTCCCAATAAGTGGGACCCGCAGTCAAAGCGGAGGTTAGTCCCATGTAAATGGGACCTGCGGTCAAAGCGGAGATTAGTCCCAGGTAAGTGGGACCCGCTATCAAAGCGGCAGCTCCTCTGTAAAGCCAGAGAGAGCATGACATCTTATTGCAGCTGCACTGTGTATTTTCGCTCTTACTTTCACTTTTGTTTTTTGTGCGTCTTTTATTGTGTCATGGGTGCCGTATCTTCAAGTCCGCTTCTCCTGGCCCTAGATAACCTGTTACGTTCCAAGGGCCTAAAAGTGAAACGTGGTACTTTACAGAGATTTTTACAGAAGACAGATATTGCTGCACCGTGGTTTGCATTCTTGGGCAGCCTTACTATACCTAGCTGGGATAAATTAGGCACAGATCTTGACTTTGCTTCTGAGCAGGGCATATTAGAGGGTGGGGTGATACCCCTTTGGAAGATGATCCGTAGTTGCCTCGCAGATGGCAGATGTCAGGAAGCACTTACTAAAGGACAAGAAGTTTTAGAGCAATTACATGAAGAAAGATCAGAAATGACAGGCAATGTGGTATTTCAGGAGGGTGGGAGTGTTCGGAGCGAGAAACAGGGGAGGAGGCGATTACCTCCGGCACGAAGTGACGTATTTCAGGAGGATGACAGTGTGCGGAGCGAGAAACAGGGGAGGAGGCGATTGTCTCTGGCACGGAGTGAGATATTTCAGGAGGAAGGGAATGTGCAGAGCGAGAAACGGGGGAGGAAACGCTTGTATCCAGATCTCAGTACACTGCGCACACTCCCATGCAAAAGTGGGTCAGAAGAGGAGGAGGATGAGGAGGAGGAGCTCGGGAGACTGTCTCGGCAGCTAGGGAGTCTAACTATGGGAGAAGGGAACAAAAATAAACAGGAGCTCAAAAAAAAATGATCCTCCGGACCCGCCGCCGTACGGTGGGGGTGTTTCGAGGAGAGCTTTCCATGCCCAAACATGGAGGGCTGTTAACGCTGAGATGGGTCTTGCTTATCCAGTTTTCCAGGATGACAATAGGGGAAGATTCCATGAGCCCTTAGATTTCAAAATTGTGAAGACCCTGGCAGAGTCTGTGCGCACTTATGGGGTGGATGCCGCCTTCACATTAACTCAGGTGGAGAGTCTGTCTAGATACTGTATGACTCCCTGTGATTGGGCTAGCCTTGTTCGGGCTTGTGTTTCTCCAGGAAAATATTTGGACTGGAGAGCCTTTGTGCTAGAGGGCGCTGTAGAGCAGGCTGCCCAAAACTATGCGGCAGGACACCCCCATTGGGACAAGGATATGCTTTTGGGACAAGGCAGATTTGCTAATCAACAGACAGGATTCCCTCCTGAGGCATATGATCAAATTAACAACATTTGCATTCGGGCATGGAAGTCACTTCCAAATAGAGGAGAGGTGTCTGGTAACTTGACTAAGATTCTGCAGGGCCCTACAGAACCCTTTTCAGATTTTGTAGCAAGGATGGTAAATGCCCCTAGAAAGATTTTTGGGGACCCTAATAGGCACCTACAGGGGCGTAAACATCCTGTGCAAGGTCATCAAAAGCTTAACAGGTTTGGTCTGGGTTTTTCCTAGGGGCCACTGGGGCTCAAATACCCATAACATGGCTCACCGAGGAGCCTGTTTGGGTGCCTCAGTGGCCTCTTCCCTCGGCTAAACTGGCAGCAGCCCATGATCTAGTCAAAGAACAACTTGATTTGGGTCACATCCAACCTTCTACTTCTCCATGGAATACTCCCATATTTGTCATTAAGAAAAAATCAGGGAAGTGGCGCCTACTGCATGATCTACGAGCAGTTAATGCTCAGATGCAACTTATGGGGCCCATTCAAAGAGGGCTGTCTCTGCTCTCCTCTGTTCCTCAAGGCTGGCATATAATTGTTATTGACATTAAAGACTGTTTCTTTTCCATTCCTTTGCATCCTAAAGATTCACAACGTTTTGCTTTCACCCTTCCCTCGTGTAATCACGAGGAACCAGATCAAAGGTTTGAGTGGGTGGTGTTGCCACAGGGGATGGCTAACAGTCCCACGATGTGCCAGATGTATGTGGGGAAGGCACTCGCACCTCTCAGACATAAGTATTCCTCCACCAAGATCATTCATTATATGGATGATGTGTTATTGGCCACAAAATTAGAACAGACAGTTAATGAGGCTTATAAAGAACTCGTGATGCTGTTGGCTCAACATGGACTGCACATCGCACCTAAAAAGGTTCAAACGGGGGATTCTATCAGGTTTTTGGGAGCGACAATTGGGTATGACAAATTAAAACCGCAAAAAATTACCATCAGGACTCAAGATCTCCAAACTCTAAATGATTTTCAAAAATTGCTGGGAGATATTAATTGGATAAGAGTATATTTACATATTCCTAATATTGTGCTCCAGCCTTTGTATGCTACTCTTAAGGGTGATCCAAATCTTGCTTCCCCTCGTAGCCTCACTACTGAGGCTAGAGCGGCCCTTATAAAAGTAAAACAAGCTATACAGCATGCCACTCTATGCAGGCTCCAGAGTGATAAACCTTTCCAGTTATGTGTGCTTGCCACTATGCGGCAGCCTACTGGAGTACTGTGGCAAGATGGGCCTTTACTATGGATCCACCCACATGTATCCCCAGAAAAATCCTTAGAATATTATCCTGATGCTGTTGCAGCATTGGCACTTAAAAAAATTCAACAAAACATTCAATTTTTCGGCCAATCACCTTCTTCTCTTATCATACCCTACACTAAAGCTCAACTTAATGTTTTATGTGCTACTCTAGACAACTAGGCTATTCTGTGTTGCTCGTTTCAAGGGGGTATTGATAATCACTACCCTTCTCATCCATTACTCCATTTTGTTAAAAAACATCCCATCATTTTCCCTAAGGTGACTTCATCCAGTCCAATTCCGGGGGCTGTTAACATTTTTACTGATGGTTCCAAGTCTGAAATGAAAGCTTATGTAATTAATGACTCTCCCCCTATCCAACATCAATTTGCTCCTAAAAATCCACAATGGGTAGAACTACAAATTGTTATTAAAGTTTTTAAACAGTGTTCTTTTCCTTTTAATCTTATTTCGGACTCCAGCTATGTGGTACAAACACTAAAAGTCCTGGAGGCCGTGGGAGCTATTAGTGATGCCCACAATGTGTCTGTTTACTTTACTCAGCTTCAACAGCTTATCTCTAACCGCACTGCTTCTTTTTATCCAATGCACATCAGGGCTCACACCTCTCTTCCTGGTCCGTTATCCCAGGGTAATGCCTGTGTGGACTTAGCCACTAGAGGTCAATTGATATGCTTGGCTTCCTCCTTAGAGGGGGCTAAGTTGTTTCACCAAAACTTCCATGTTAATGCATTAACGCTGTGCAGGCGTTTTTCCATTTCAAGAGCGGATGCTTGGCAGATAGTATTGCAATGTCCCCATTGTGTCACATTTCTTCATCCCCCTAATTATGGAGTAAACCCACGGGGATTAAAGCCATTGGTTGTTTGGCAAATGGATGTGACACATATACCTGACTTTGGTAACCTTAAGTATGTGCATGTTTCCGTTGATACGTGCTCTGAAATTATCCATGCTTCTGCTTTATCGGGAAAAAAGGCACGTAATGTCATTACTCACTGTTTAGAGACATGGGCAGCATGGGGTGCACCTGCATCCCTTAAGACTGATAATGGACCTGCTTATACTGGCAGACAATTTACAGCTTTTTGTTCTACTATGGGAGTGCAACTTACTCATGGTTTACCTTATAATCCTCAAGGACAAGGCATTGTTGAGCGTGCTCATCACACCTTAAAGGAAACTTTACAAAAACAAAAAGGAGGAATAGGAGCTGAACACACTCCTAAAGAACGCCTGTCCTTAGCTCTCTTTGCCATTAATTTTTTGAATTTGGATATTCATGGTCGCTCTGCGGCCGATAGACATGTGTCCCCTCAGCCCTCTGTGATTGGCTATGTTAAGTGGAAGGATGTTCTTACGGGCCAATGGAACGGCCCTGACCCCGTGCTGACATGGGCATGAGGATCTGTATGTGTTTTTCCCCAGGATCGTACGGAACCGTTGTGGGTCCCTGAACGCTTGACAAGAAGAGTCTCGACATCAACTGACCAGCAACAAGAGATACCACAACAATCCTGTGATGAGGATCTTCATTCTGCTAAGTGCTCTGGCTCTGGTGCTGGTGCCGATGGCACAGGCGACACCAATGCGGTGGTGGGCAGTGGCACGGGCATGGCCAATGCCGATGCCGGTTCACGGAATGCTTCCCGCATCATTGGCGAATATTTGGCTGGAAATTTGTCCATGGAAGCGGAAGACATGATCCAGTCTCAACTAACCCAGATAGCTGTCTTGAATAACACCCGTGTTGATCCCGTGACTTTGGGTCAATTCACCGATTGGATATCTTCTGCTTTTTCCTTTTTTAAAGAGTGGGTGGGGGTAGGCATTTTTGGAGCAATGTGTTGCTTCGGTATGTTTCTCTGTTTGTGGTTTCTCTGTCGCCTCAAGGCCCGCAATGCTCACGATAAGGCTATGATCATCCAAGCTCTTGCAGCTTTAAAAAATGGCATGTCTCTGCAAATCTGGCTTACACAACTTAACAGTGATTTTCTGGGCATGGCCATTGCACCCCAAGTAAATTTCACATTGCACTGGGATTGGCATGTCCTCTTTCTTATTCTCCCCCAGTACTGAATAGCCCTTACACTCTGCAGGTCTTGTTACCATTGCACGCAGATGGGTTTTAGGACTGGTCTTTCTTCTCGGCTACAGACTCTTTACTTTCCTCTGGGGCTTAGGGATTGTGTTGCCAACTAAAAATTTGTTATGTTACCAGGCTACCTGTGTTTCCCTACTTCTCGCCGTCGTCACGATGCAGGATGCGAGACAAAGCACTGCACTTGAGTGATCCCTCAACGGACCTCAAGGAAAGCATGTCCTATTGCATGCGGGTTTGACGTAAACGCCCCCGCCCTACGAAAAAAGGCGTCAGCTGATATGGGGTCAGGTCTGGGGAAGGCGCCTCCTTAGGACTGAACCACACATTGCAGTCGCTTCTGCACAGTGGGATAGGACCTCTACTTTCGCCTACATTGTTTTATAAAATAGAAGGGGAACTGTGGTAAGCCATTGTTGTAGATTGTGGCCGCCATTAGAAGATGGCGCCGGCTTCCACTGTGGCCTGTGGTAAAAAAATCCTTTTGTGGATAGTTGGCACACTATCCCTTGCCACCCTATAAGAAAGATCCAAGTGGCGGCTTAAGATTGGTACGTGGGAGGCTTTATTAGGCTGTGCTTGGGCGCTCGGTAGTAGACGGGGGTCACAAAAAGATACTTTAATCAAGGCCTGAATAAACTGCTTAAAGAAGATTCCTGAGTTGCGTCTTCCTTGCGGGCAAGGGGTCGCGACAGGCGACTTGAAGAGGAAACAAACCATAGAGACAAAACTGAGAACTCCTTTACTTTGTCAAGTTTCAAAGAGCTATTACACACCATGTTGGATTTAGAGTTCCAAATTCATCTATCTATGTAGGAGAGAACAGAGTGAAACCTAAATATAAAAACTGCTACTGTAGACGAACGATTCAACCCAGAAGAACAAAATTTGGTGAGCCAAATGGTATTTGTGTACTGATCATTACCACCAAGTACCATCAACATTGGGTGAAAAAATATTTGCTGGTATTTCGGAAACTCGTTATTTCTTAGAAGCTTGGCAACCCCTCTCAATGAAAGTGCTTTTCCACAGTCTCTGCATAGGGCTACATGAAGCGGAAACAAATCATCGAGACAAAATTGAAAACTCGTTTATTTTGTCAAGTTTCAAAAAGTACTACAAACCATGTTGGATTTAGAGTTCCAAATTCATCTATCTATATAGGAGAGAACAGAGGGAACTTAAAAATATAAACTGCTACTGTAAACGAACGCTTCAAACTAGAAGAAGAAAATTTGGTGAGCCAAGTGGGATTTGTGTACCGATCATTACCACCAAGTATCATCAAGATTGGGTGAAAAAATATTTGCTGGTATTTCGGAAACTCGTTATTTCTTAGAAGCTTGGCAACCCCTCTCAATGAAAGTGATTTTCCACAGTCTGTGTCTAGGACTACTTGAAAAGGAAACAAACCATAGAGAAAAAAACTGAGGACTCCTATATTTTTTCAAGTTTCAAAGAGCTACTACAAACCATGTTGGATTTAGAGTTCCAAATTCATCTATCAATATGGGAGAGAACAGAGTGAAACCTAAATATAAAAACTGCTAGTGTAGACGAACGCGTCAACGTATAAAAACAAAATTTGTTGAGTCAAGTGAGATTTGTGTACTGATCATTACCACCAAGTATCCTCGACATTGGGTGAAAAAATATTTGCTATTATTTCGGAAACTCGTTATTTCTTAGAGGCTTGGCAACCACTCTCAATGAAAGTGCTTTTCCACAGTCTGTGCATAGGGCTACTTGAAGAGGAAACCATCCATAGAGATAAAACTGAGAACTCCTTTATTTTGTCAATTTTCAAAGAGCTACTAAAAACCATGTTGGATTTAGAGTTTCAAATTTATCTATCTATATAGGAGTGAACAGAGTGAAACCTAAATATAAACACTGCTACTGTAGACAAACGCGTCAAAGTAGAAGAACAAACTTTGGTGAGCCAAGTGGGATTGTGTATTGATCATTACCACCAAGCATGATCAAGACTGGGTGAAAAAATATTTGATGGTATTTCGGAAACTCGTTATTTCTTAGAAGCTTGGCAACACCTCTCAATGAAAGTGCTTTTCCACAGTTTGTGCCTAGGGCTACTTGAGGAGGAAACAAACCATAGAGACAAAATTGAGAACTCCTTTATTTTGTCAAGATTCAAAGAGCTACTACAAACCATGTTGGATTTAGAGTTCCAAATTCATCTATCTATATAGGAGAGAACAGAGGGAAACCTAAAAATAAAAACTGCTACTGTAAGTGAACACTTCACCCTAGTAGAAGAAAATATGGTGAGCCAAGTGGGATTTGAGTACTAATCATTACCACCAAGTATCATCAAGATTGGGTGATAAAATTTTGCTGGTATTTCGGAAACCCATTATTTCTTAGAACTTGGCAACCCTTCTCAATGAAAGTGCTTTTCCACAGTCTGTGCCTAGGGCTACTTGAAGAGGAAACAAACCATAGAAACAAAACTGAGAACTCCTTTTTTTGGTCAAGTTTTATAGAGCTACTACAAACCGTGTTGGATTTAGAGTTCCAAATTCATCTATCTATATAGGAGACAACGGAGTGAAACCTACATATAAAAACTGCTACTGTAAACGAACGCTTCAACCTAGAAGAACAAAATTTGGTGAGCCAAGTGGGATTTGTGCACTGATCATTACCACCAGGAATCATCAACATTGGGTGAAAAAATATTTGCTGGTATTTCGGAAACTCATAATTTATTGGAAGCTTGGCAACCCCTTTCAATGAAAGTGCTTTTTAACAGTCTCTGCTTAGGGCTACATGAAGTGGAAACAAATCATAGAGAAAAAACTGAGAACTCCTTTATTTTGTCAAGTTTCAAAGAGGTACTACAAACCATGTTGGAGTTAGAGTTCCAAATTCATCTATCTATATAGGAGAGAACAGTGGGAAAACTAAAAATATAAACTGCTATTGTAAACGAACGCTTCATCCTAGAAGAACAAAGTTTGGTGAGTCAAGTGGGATTTGTGAACCGATCATGACCACCAAGTGTCATCAAGATTGGGTGAAAAAATATTTGCTGATATTTTGGAAACTTCTTATTTCTTAGAAGCTTGGCAACCCCTCTCAATGAAAGTGCTTTTCAACAGTCTGTGCCTAGGGCTACTTGAAAAGTAAACAAACCATAGAGACAAAATTGAGAACTCCTTTATTTTCTCAAGTTTCAAATAGCTACTACAAACCATGTTGGATTTAGAGTTCCAAATACATCTATCTATATAGGAGAGAACAGAGAGAAACCTAAATATAAAAACTGCTACTGTAGACGAACGCTTCAACCTAGTAGAACACAATTTAGTGAGCCAAGTGGGATTTGTGTACTGATCATGACCACCAAGAATAATCTAGATTGGGTGAAAAAATATTTGGTGGTATTTCGGAAACTCGTTCTTTCTTAGAAGCTTGGCAACCCCTCTAAATGAAAGTGCTTTTCCACAGTCTCTGCTTAGGGCTAAATGAAGTGGAAACAAATCATAGAGACAATACTGAGAACTCCTTTATTTTGTCAAGTTTCAAAGAGCTACAACAAACCATGTTGGATTTAGTGTTCCAAATTCATCCATCTATATAGGAGAGAACAGAGAGAAACCCAAAAATAAAAACTGCTACTGTAAACGAACGGTTCAACCTAGAAGAAGAAAATTTGGTGAGCCAACTGGGATTTGTGTACTGATGATTACCACCAAGTATCATTAAGATTGAATGAAAAAATATTAGCTGGTATTTCCGAAACTCGTTATTTCTTATAAGCTTGGCAACCACTCTCAATGAAAGTGCTTTTCCACAGTCTGTGCCTAGGGCCACTTGAAGAGGAAACAAACCATAGAGACAAAACTGAGAAATCCTTTACTTTGTCAAGTTTCAAAGAGCTATTACAAACCATGTTGGATTTAGAGTTCCAAATTCACCTCTCTATGTAGGCGAGAACAGAGTGAAACCTAAATATAAAAACTGCTACTGTAGACGAACGCTCAACCCAGAAGAACAAAATATGGTGAGCCAAGTGGGATTTGTGTACTGATCATTACCACCAAGTATCCTCTACATTGGGTGAAAAAATATTTGCTGGTATTTCGGAAACTCGTTATATTTTAGAAGCTTGTCACCCCTCTCAGTGAAAGTGCTTTTCCACAGTCTGTGCCTAGGGCGACTTGAAGAGGAAACAAACCATAGAGACAAAACTGAAAACTCCTTTATTTTGTCATCTTTCAACGAGCTACCACAAACCATGTTGGATTTCGAGTTCCAAATTCATCTATCTATATAGGAGAGAACAGAGTGAAACCTAAAAATAAAAACTGCTACTGTAGACGAAGGCTTCAACCCAGAAGAACAATATTTGGTGAGCCAAGTGGGATTTGTGTACTTGTCATTACCACCAAGTATCATCAACATTGGGTGAAAAAATATTTGCTGGTATTTCGGAAACTCGTTATTTCTTAGATGCTTGGCAACCCCTCTCAATGATAGTGCGTTTCCACAGTCTGTGCCTAGGGCTACTTGAAGAGGAAACAATCCATAGAGACAAAACTGAGAACTCCTTTATTTTGTCATCTTTCAAAGAGCTACTACAAACCATGTTGGATTTCGAGTTCCAAATTCATCTATCTATATAGGAGAGTACAGAGTGAAACCTAAAAATAAAAACTGCTATTGTAAACGAACGCTTCAACCTAGAGGAAGAAAATTTGGTGAGCCAAGTGGGATTTGTGTACTTTTCATTACCACCACCTGTCATCAACATTGGGTCAAAAAATATTATTGGTATTTCGGAAACTCGTAATTTCTTGGAAGCTTGGCAACCCCTTTCAATGAAAGTGCTTTTCCACAGTCTCTGCTTAGGGCTACATGAAGCAGAAACAAATCATAGAGACAAAACTGAAAACTCCATTATTTTGTCAAGTTTCAAAGAGCTACTACAACCCATGTTGGATTTTGAGTTCCAAATTCATCTATCTATATAGGAGAGAACAGAGAGAAACCTAAATATAAAAACTGCTACTGTAGAGGAACGCTTCAACCTAGAAGAACACAATTTAGTGAGCCAAGTGGGAATTGTGTCCTGATCATTACCACCAAGTATCATCAAGATTGGGTGAAAAAATATTTGCTGGCATTTCGGAAACTCGTTCTTTCTTAGAAGCTTGCTAACCCATCTCAATGAAAGTGCTTTTCCACAGTCTGTGCCTAGGGCTACTTGAAGAGGAAACAAACCATAGAGACAAAACTGAGAACTCCTTTATTTTGTCAAGTTTCAAAGAGCTACTACAAACCATGTTGGATTTAGAGTTCCAGATTCATCTACCTATATAGGAGAGAACAGAGTGAAACCGAAAAATAAAAACTGTTACTGTAAACGAATGCTTCAACCTAGAAGAAGAAAATTTGGTGAGCCAAGTGGGATTTGTGTACTTGTCATTACCACCACATATCATCAATATTGGGTGAAAAAATATTTGCTGCTATTTCGGAAACTCGTAATTTCATAGAAGCTTGGCAACCACTTTCAATGAAAGTGCTTTCCCACAGTCTCTTCTTAGGGCTACATGAAGCGGAAACAATTCATAGAGACAAGACTGAGAACTCCTTTATTTTGTGAAGTTTCAAAGAGCTAATACACACCATGTTGGATTTAGAGTTCCAAATTCATCTACCTATATAGGAGAGAACAGAGTGAAACCCAAATATTAAAATTGCTACTGTAGACGAACGCTTCAAAGTAGAAGAACAAAATTTGGTGAGTCAAGTGGGATTTGTGTAAAGATCATTACCACCAAGTATCATCAACATTGGGTGAAAAAATATTTGCTGGTTTTTCCGAAACTCGTTATTTCTTAGAAGGTTTGCAACCCCTCTCAATGAAAGTACTTTTCCACAGTCTGTGCCTAGGGCTACTTGAAGAGGAAACAAACTATAGAGACAAAACTGAGAACTCCTTTATTTTGTCTCGTTTTAAAGAGCTACTAGAAGCCATGTTTGATTTAGAGTTCCAAATTCATCTATCTCTATAGGAGAGAACAGAGTGAAACCTTAATATAGAAACTGCTACTGTAGAGGAACGCTTCATCGTAGAAGAACAAAATTTGGTGAGCCAAGTGGGATTTGTGTACTGATCATTACCACCTCGTATCATCAACATTGGGTGAAAAAATATTTGCTGGTATTTCGGAAAATCGTTATTTCTTAGAAGCTTGGCAACCCCTCTCAATGAAAGTGCTTTTCCACAGTCTGTGCCTAGGGCTACTTGAAGAGGAAACAAACCATAGAGACAAAACTGAGAACTCCTTTATTTTGTCAACTTTCAAAGAGCTACTACAAACCATGTAGGATTTAGAGTTCCAAATTCATCTATCTATATAGGAGAGAACAGAGTGAAACCTAACAATAAAAACAGCTACTGTAAACGAACTCTTCAACATAGAAGAAGAAAATTTGGTGAGCCAAGTGGGATTTGTGTACTGATCATTACCACCACGTATCATCAACATTGGGTGAAAAAATATTTGCTGGTATTTCGGAAACTCGTAATTTCTTGGAAGATTGGCAACCCCTTTCAATGAAAGTGCTTTCCCAAAGTCTCTGCTTAGAGCTACATGAAGCGGAAACAAATCATAGAGACAAAACTGACAACTCCTTTATTTTGTCAAGTTTCAAAGAGCTAATACACACCATGATGGATTTAGAGTTCCAAATTCATCTATCTATATAGGAGAGAACAGAGTGAAACCTATATATTAAAATTGCTACTGTAGACGATCGCTTCAAAGTAGAAGAACAAAATTTGGTGAGCCAAGTGGGATTTGTGTACAGATCATTACCACCAAGTATCATCGACATTGGGTGAAAAGATATTTGCTGGTATTTCTGAAACTAGTTATTTCTTAGAAGCTTGGCATCCCGTCTCAATGAAAGTGCTTTTCCACAGTCTCGGCTTAGGGCTACATGAAGTGGAAACAAATCATAGAGACAAAACTGAGAACTCCTTCATTTTGTCAACTTTCAAAGAGCTACTACAAACCATGTTGGATTTAGAGTTCCAAATTCATCTATCTATATAGGAGAGAACAGAGTGAAACCCAAAAATAAAAACTGCAACTGTAACCGAACACTTCAAACTAGAAGAAGAAATTTTGGTGAGCCAACTGGGATTTGTGAACTGATAATTACCACCAAGTATCATCAATATTGGGTGAAAAAATATTTGCTGGTATTTCGGAAACTTGTTATTTCTTAAAACCTTGGAAACCCCTCTAAATGAAAGTGCTTTTCCACAGTCTGTGCCTATGGCGACTTGAAGAGGAAACAAACCATAGAGACAAAACTGAGAACTCCTTTACTTTGTCAAGTTTCAAAGAGCTATTACACACCATGTTGGATTCAGAGTTCCAAATTCATCTATGTATGTAGGAGAAAACAGAGTGAAACCTAAATATAAAAACTGCTACTGTAGACGAACGCTTCAACCCAGAAGAACAAAATTTGGTGAGCCAAGTGGGATTTGTGTACTGATCATTACCACCAAGTATCATCAACATTGGGTGAAAAAATATTTGCTGGTATTTCGGAAACTCGTTATTTCTTAGAAGCTTGGCAACTCCTCTCAATGATAGTGCTTTTCCACAGTCTGTGCCTAGGGCTACTTGAAGAGGAAACAAACCATAGAGACAAAACTGAGAACTCCTTTATTTTGTCAACTTTCAAAGACCTACTTCAAACCATGTTGGATTTAGAGTTCCAAATTCATCTATCTATATAGGAGAGAACAGAGTGAAAACTAAAAATAAAAACTGCTACTGTAAACGAACGCTTCAACCTAGAAGAAGAAAATTTGGTGAGCCAAGTGGGATTTGTGTACTTTTCATTACCACCACGTGTCATCAACATTGGGTGAAAAAATATTATTGGTATTTCGGAAACTCCTAATTTCTTGGAAGCTTGGCAACCCCTTTCAATGAAAGTGCTTTTCCACAGTCTCTGCTTAGGGCTACATGAAGCGGAAACAAATCATTGAGACAAAACTAAAAACTCCTTTATTTTGTCAAGTTTCAAAGAGCTACTACAAACCATGTTGGATTTAGAGTTCCAAATTCATCTATCTATATAGGAGAGAACAGAGGGAAACCTAAATATAAAAACTGCTACTGTAGAGGAACGCTTCAACCTAGAAGAACAAAATTTGGTGAGCCAAGTGGGATTTGTGTACTAATCATTACCACCAAGTATCATCAACATTGGGTGAAAAAATATTTGCTGGTATTTCGGAAACTCGTTATTTCTTAGATGCTTGGCCACCCCTCTCAATGATAGTGCTTTTCCACAGTCTGTGCCTAGGGCTACTTGAAGAGGAAACAAACCATAGAGACAAAACTGAGAACTCCTTTATTTTGTCATCTTTCAAAGAGCTACTACAAACCATGTTGGATTTAGAGTTCCAAATTCATCTATCTATATAGGAGAGAACAGAGTGAAACCTAAAAATAAAAACTGCTATTGTAAACGAACGCTTCAACCTAGAAGAAGAAAATTTGGTGAGGCAAGTGGGATTTGTGTACTTTTCATTACCACCACCTGTCATCAACATTGGGTCAAAAAATATTATTGGTATTTCGGAAACTCGTAATTTCTTGGAAGCTTGGCAACCCCTTTCAATGAAAGTGCTTTTCCACAGTCTCTGCTTAGGGCTACATGAAGCAGAAACAAATCATAGAGACAAAACTGAGAACTCCTTTTTTTTTCAAGTTTCTAAGAGCTACTACAAACCATGTTGGATTTAGAGTTAGAAATTCATCTATCCATATAGGAGAGAACAGAGTGAAACCTAAATGTAAAAACTTCTACTGTAAACGAACGCTTCAACCTAGAAGAACAAAATTTGGTGAGCCGAGTGGGATTTGTGTACTGAACATTTCCAAAAAGTATCATCAACATTGGGTGAAAAAATATTTGCTGGTATTTCGGAAACTCGTAATTTATTTGAAGCTTGGCAACCCGTCTCAATGAATGTGCTTTTCCACAGTCTCTGCTTAGGGCCGCATGAAGTGGAAACAAATCATAGAGACAAAACTGAGAACTCCTTTATTTTGTCAAGTTTCAAAGAGCTACTACAAACCATGTTGGATTTAGAGTTCCATATTCATCTATCTATATAGGAGAGAACAGAGGGAAACCTAAATATAAAAACTGCTACTGTAGAGGAACGCTTCAACGTGGAAGAACAAAATTTGGTGAGCCAAGTGGGATTTGTGTACTGATCATTACCACCAAGTATCATCAAGTTTGGGTGAAAAAATATTTGCTGGTATTTCGGAAACTCGTTATTTTTTAAAAGCTTGGCAACCCCTCTCTATGAAAGTGCTTTTCCACAGTCTGTACCTTGGGCGACTTGAAGAGAAAACAAACCATAGAGACAAAACTGAGAACTCCTTTACCATGTCAAGTTTCAAAGAGCTATTACACACCATGTTGGATTTAGAGTTCCAAATTCATCTATGTATGTAGGAGAAAACAGAGTGAAACCTAAATATAAAAACTGCTACTGTAGACGAACGCTTCAACCCAGAAGAACAAAATTTGGTGAGCCAAGTGGGATTTGTTTACTGATCATTACCACCAAGTATCATCAACATTGGGTGAAAAAATATTTGCTGGTATTTCGGAAACTCGTTATTTCTTAGAAGCTTGGCAACCCCTCTCAATGAACGTGCTTTTCCACAGTCTGTGCCTAGGGTACTTGAAGAGGAAACAAACCATAGAGACAAAACTGAGAACTCCTTTATTTTGTCAACTTTCAAAGCGCTACTACAAACCATCTTGGATTTAGAGTTCCAAATTCATCTATCTATATAGGAGAGAACATAGTGAAACCAAAAAGAAAAACTGCTACTGTAAACGAACGCTTCAACCTAGAAAAACAAAATTTGGTGAGCCAAGTGGGATTTGTTTACCGATCATTACCACCAAGTATCATAAAGATTGGGTGAAAAAATATTTGCTGGTATTTCGGAAACTCGTTATTTCTTAAAAGCTTGGCAACCCCTCTCAATGAAAGTGCTTTTCCACAGTCTGTGCCTAGGGCGACTGTGGTAAGCCATTGTTGTAGATTGTGGCCGCCATTAGAAGATGGCGCCAGCTTCCACTGTGGCCTGTGGTAAACAAATCCTTTTGTGGAGAGTTGGCACGCTATCCCTTGCCACCCTATAAGAAAGATCCTCGTGGCGGCTTAAGATTGGTACGTGGGAGGCTTTATTAGGCTGTGCTTGGGCGCTCGGGAGTAGAGGGGGGTCACTAAAAGATACTTTAATCAAGGCCTGAATAAACTGCTGAAAGAAGATTCCTGAGTTGCGTCTTCCTTGCATGCAAGGGGTCGCGATAAGTGGTGCCGAAACCCATGAACCAGAACTTTCTGCAGTCAGGGGTGGTGCACTGGTTAGTCCCAATAAGTGGGACCCGCAGTCAAAGCGGAGGTTAGTCCCATGTAAATGGGACCTGCGGTCAAAGCGGAGATTAGTCCCAGGTAAGTGGGACCCGCTATCAAAGCGGCAGCTCCTCTGTAAAGCCAGAGAGAGCATGACATCTTATTGCAGCTGCACTGTGTATTTTCGCTCTTACTTTCACTTTTGTTTTTTGTGCGTCTTTTATTGTGTCATGGGTGCCGTATCTTCAAGTCCGCTTCTCCTGGCCCTAGATAACCTGTTACGTTCCAAGGGCCTAAAAGTGAAACGTGGTACTTTACAGAGATTTTTACAGAAGACAGATATTGCTGCACCGTGGTTTGCATTCTTGGGCAGCCTTACTATACCTAGCTGGGATAAATTAGGCACAGATCTTGACTTTGCTTCTGAGCAGGGCATATTAGAGGGTGGGGTGATACCCCTTTGGAAGATGATCCGTAGTTGCCTCGCAGATGGCAGATGTCAGGAAGCACTTACTAAAGGACAAGAAGTTTTAGAGCAATTACATGAAGAAAGATCAGAAATGACAGGCAATGTGGTATTTCAGGAGGGTGGGAGTGTTCGGAGCGAGAAACAGGGGAGGAGGCGATTACCTCCGGCACGAAGTGACGTATTTCAGGAGGATGACAGTGTGCGGAGCGAGAAACAGGGGAGGAGGCGATTGTCTCTGGCACGGAGTGAGATATTTCAGGAGGAAGGGAATGTGCAGAGCGAGAAACGGGGGAGGAAACGCTTGTATCCAGATCTCAGTACACTGCGCACACTCCCATGCAAAAGTGGGTCAGAAGAGGAGGAGGATGAGGAGGAGGAGCTCGGGAGACTGTCTCGGCAGCTAGGGAGTCTAACTATGGGAGAAGGGAACAAAAATAAACAGGAGCTCAAAAAAAAATGATCCTCCGGACCCGCCGCCGTACGGTGGGGGTGTTTCGAGGAGAGCTTTCCATGCCCAAACATGGAGGGCTGTTAACGCTGAGATGGGTCTTGCTTATCCAGTTTTCCAGGATGACAATAGGGGAAGATTCCATGAGCCCTTAGATTTCAAAATTGTGAAGACCCTGGCAGAGTCTGTGCGCACTTATGGGGTGGATGCCGCCTTCACATTAACTCAGGTGGAGAGTCTGTCTAGATACTGTATGACTCCCTGTGATTGGGCTAGCCTTGTTCGGGCTTGTGTTTCTCCAGGAAAATATTTGGACTGGAGAGCCTTTGTGCTAGAGGGCGCTGTAGAGCAGGCTGCCCAAAACTATGCGGCAGGACACCCCCATTGGGACAAGGATATGCTTTTGGGACAAGGCAGATTTGCTAATCAACAGACAGGATTCCCTCCTGAGGCATATGATCAAATTAACAACATTTGCATTCGGGCATGGAAGTCACTTCCAAATAGAGGAGAGGTGTCTGGTAACTTGACTAAGATTCTGCAGGGCCCTACAGAACCCTTTTCAGATTTTGTAGCAAGGATGGTAAATGCCCCTAGAAAGATTTTTGGGGACCCTAATAGGCACCTACAGGGGCGTAAACATCCTGTGCAAGGTCATCAAAAGCTTAACAGGTTTGGTCTGGGTTTTTCCTAGGGGCCACTGGGGCTCAAATACCCATAACATGGCTCACCGAGGAGCCTGTTTGGGTGCCTCAGTGGCCTCTTCCCTCGGCTAAACTGGCAGCAGCCCATGATCTAGTCAAAGAACAACTTGATTTGGGTCACATCCAACCTTCTACTTCTCCATGGAATACTCCCATATTTGTCATTAAGAAAAAATCAGGGAAGTGGCGCCTACTGCATGATCTACGAGCAGTTAATGCTCAGATGCAACTTATGGGGCCCATTCAAAGAGGGCTGTCTCTGCTCTCCTCTGTTCCTCAAGGCTGGCATATAATTGTTATTGACATTAAAGACTGTTTCTTTTCCATTCCTTTGCATCCTAAAGATTCACAACGTTTTGCTTTCACCCTTCCCTCGTGTAATCACGAGGAACCAGATCAAAGGTTTGAGTGGGTGGTGTTGCCACAGGGGATGGCTAACAGTCCCACGATGTGCCAGATGTATGTGGGGAAGGCACTCGCACCTCTCAGACATAAGTATTCCTCCACCAAGATCATTCATTATATGGATGATGTGTTATTGGCCACAAAATTAGAACAGACAGTTAATGAGGCTTATAAAGAACTCGTGATGCTGTTGGCTCAACATGGACTGCACATCGCACCTAAAAAGGTTCAAACGGGGGATTCTATCAGGTTTTTGGGAGCGACAATTGGGTATGACAAATTAAAACCGCAAAAAATTACCATCAGGACTCAAGATCTCCAAACTCTAAATGATTTTCAAAAATTGCTGGGAGATATTAATTGGATAAGAGTATATTTACATATTCCTAATATTGTGCTCCAGCCTTTGTATGCTACTCTTAAGGGTGATCCAAATCTTGCTTCCCCTCGTAGCCTCACTACTGAGGCTAGAGCGGCCCTTATAAAAGTAAAACAAGCTATACAGCATGCCACTCTATGCAGGCTCCAGAGTGATAAACCTTTCCAGTTATGTGTGCTTGCCACTATGCGGCAGCCTACTGGAGTACTGTGGCAAGATGGGCCTTTACTATGGATCCACCCACATGTATCCCCAGAAAAATCCTTAGAATATTATCCTGATGCTGTTGCAGCATTGGCACTTAAAAAAAATTCAACAAAACATTCAATTTTTCGGCCAATCACCTTCTTCTCTTATCATACCCTACACTAAAGCTCAACTTAATGTTTTATGTGCTACTCTAGACAACTAGGCTATTCTGTGTTGCTCGTTTCAAGGGGGTATTGATAATCACTACCCTTCTCATCCATTACTCCATTTTGTTAAAAAACATCCCATCATTTTCCCTAAGGTGACTTCATCCAGTCCAATTCCGGGGGCTGTTAACATTTTTACTGATGGTTCCAAGTCTGAAATGAAAGCTTATGTAATTAATGACTCTCCCCCTATCCAACATCAATTTGCTCCTAAAAATCCACAATGGGTAGAACTACAAATTGTTATTAAAGTTTTTAAACAGTGTTCTTTTCCTTTTAATCTTATTTCGGACTCCAGCTATGTGGTACAAACACTAAAAGTCCTGGAGGCCGTGGGAGCTATTAGTGATGCCCACAATGTGTCTGTTTACTTTACTCAGCTTCAACAGCTTATCTCTAACCGCACTGCTTCTTTTTATCCAATGCACATCAGGGCTCACACCTCTCTTCCTGGTCCGTTATCCCAGGGTAATGCCTGTGTGGACTTAGCCACTAGAGGTCAATTGATATGCTTGGCTTCCTCCTTAGAGGGGGCTAAGTTGTTTCACCAAAACTTCCATGTTAATGCATTAACGCTGTGCAGGCGTTTTTCCATTTCAAGAGCGGATGCTTGGCAGATAGTATTGCAATGTCCCCATTGTGTCACATTTCTTCATCCCCCTAATTATGGAGTAAACCCATGGGGATTAAAGCCATTGGTTGTTTGGCAAATGGATGTGACACATATACCTGACTTTGGTAACCTTAAGTATGTGCATGTTTCCGTTGATACGTGCTCTGAAATTATCCATGCTTCTGCTTTATCGGGAAAAAAGGCACGTAATGTCATTACTCACTGTTTAGAGACATGGGCAGCATGGGGTGCACCTGCATCCCTTAAGACTGATAATGGACCTGCTTATACTGGCAGACAATTTACAGCTTTTTGTTCTACTATGGGAGTGCAACTTACTCATGGTTTACCTTATAATCCTCAAGGACAAGGCATTGTTGAGCGTGCTCATCACACCTTAAAGGAAACTTTACAAAAACAAAAAGGAGGAATAGGAGCTGAACACACTCCTAAAGAACGCCTGTCCTTAGCTCTCTTTGCCATTAATTTTTTGAATTTGGATATTCATGGTCGCTCTGCGGCCGATAGACATGTGTCCCCTCAGCCCTCTGTGATTGGCTATGTTAAGTGGAAGGATGTTCTTACGGGCCAATGGAACGGCCCTGACCCCGTGCTGACATGGGCATGAGGATCTGTATGTGTTTTTCCCCAGGATCGTACGGAACCGTTGTGGGTCCCTGAACGCTTGACAAGAAGAGTCTCGACATCAACTGACCAGCAACAAGAGATACCACAACAATCCTGTGATGAGGATCTTCATTCTGCTAAGTGCTCTGGCTCTGGTGCTGGTGCCGATGGCACAGGCGACACCAATGCGGTGGTGGGCAGTGGCACGGGCATGGCCAATGCCGATGCCGGTTCACGGAATGCTTCCCGCATCATTGGCGAATATTTGGCTGGAAATTTGTCCATGGAAGCGGAAGACATGATCCAGTCTCAACTAACCCAGATAGCTGTCTTGAATAACACCCGTGTTGATCCCGTGACTTTGGGTCAATTCACCGATTGGATATCTTCTGCTTTTTCCTTTTTTAAAGAGTGGGTGGGGGTAGGCATTTTTGGAGCAATGTGTTGCTTCGGTATGTTTCTCTGTTTGTGGTTTCTCTGTCGCCTCAAGGCCCGCAATGCTCACGATAAGGCTATGATCATCCAAGCTCTTGCAGCTTTAAAAAATGGCATGTCTCTGCAAATCTGGCTTACACAACTTAACAGTGATTTTCTGGGCATGGCCATTGCACCCCAAGTAAATTTCACATTGCACTGGGATTGGCATGTCCTCTTTCTTATTCTCCCCCAGTACTGAATAGCCCTTACACTCTGCAGGTCTTGTTACCATTGCACGCAGATGGGTTTTAGGACTGGTCTTTCTTCTCGGCTACAGACTCTTTACTTTCCTCTGGGGCTTAGGGATTGTGTTGCCAACTAAAAATTTGTTATGTTACCAGGCTACCTGTGTTTCCCTACTTCTCGCCGTCGTCACGATGCAGGATGCGAGACAAAGCACTGCACTTGAGTGATCCCTCAACGGACCTCAAGGAAAGCATGTCCTATTGCATGCGGGTTTGACGTAAATGCCCCCGCCCTACGAAAAAAGGCGTCGGCTGATATGGGGTCAGGTCTGGGGAAGGCGCCTCCTTAGGACTGAACCACACATTGCAGTCGCTTCTGCACAGTGGGATAGGACCTCTACTTTCGCCTACATTGTTTTATAAAATAGAAGGGGAACTGTGGTAAGCCATTGTTGTAGATTGTGGCCGCCATTAGAAGATGGCGCCGGCTTCCACTGTGGCCTGTGGTAAAAAAATCCTTTTGTGGATAGTTGGCACACTATCCCTTGCCACCCTATAAGAAAGATCCAAGTGGCGGCTTAAGATTGGTACGTGGGAGGCTTTATTAGGCTGTGCTTGGGCGCTCGGTAGTAGACGGGGGTCACAAAAAGATACTTTAATCAAGGCCTGAATAAACTGCTTAAAGAAGATTCCTGAGTTGCGTCTTCCTTGCGGGCAAGGGGTCGCGACAGGCGACTTGAAGAGGAAACAAACCATAGAGACAAAACTGAGAACTCCTTTACTTTGTCAAGTTTCAAAGAGCTATTACACACCATGTTGGATTTAGAGTTCCAAATTCATCTATCTATGTAGGAGAGAACAGAGTGAAACCTAAATATAAAAACTGCTACTGTAGACGAACGATTCAACCCAGAAGAACAAAATTTGGTGAGCCAAATGGTATTTGTGTACTGATCATTACCACCAAGTACCATCAACATTGGGTGAAAAAATATTTGCTGGTATTTCGGAAACTCGTTATTTCTTAGAAGCTTGGCAACCCCTCTCAATGAAAGTGCTTTTCCACAGTCTCTGCATAGGGCTACATGAAGCGGAAACAAATCATCGAGACAAAATTGAAAACTCGTTTATTTTGTCAAGTTTCAAAAAGTACTACAAACCATGTTGGATTTAGAGTTCCAAATTCATCTATCTATATAGGAGAGAACAGAGGGAACTTAAAAATATAAACTGCTACTGTAAACGAACGCTTCAAACTAGAAGAAGAAAATTTGGTGAGCCAAGTGGGATTTGTGTACCGATCATTACCACCAAGTATCATCAAGATTGGGTGAAAAAATATTTGCTGGTATTTCGGAAACTCGTTATTTCTTAGAAGCTTGGCAACCCCTCTCAATGAAAGTGATTTTCCACAGTCTGTGTCTAGGACTACTTGAAAAGGAAACAAACCATAGAGAAAAAAACTGAGGACTCCTATATTTTTTCAAGTTTCAAAGAGCTACTACAAACCATGTTGGATTTAGAGTTCCAAATTCATCTATCAATATGGGAGAGAACAGAGTGAAACCTAAATATAAAAACTGCTAGTGTAGACGAACGCGTCAACGTATAAAAACAAAATTTGTTGAGTCAAGTGAGATTTGTGTACTGATCATTACCACCAAGTATCCTCGACATTGGGTGAAAAAATATTTGCTATTATTTCGGAAACTCGTTATTTCTTAGAGGCTTGGCAACCACTCTCAATGAAAGTGCTTTTCCACAGTCTGTGCATAGGGCTACTTGAAGAGGAAACCATCCATAGAGATAAAACTGAGAACTCCTTTATTTTGTCAATTTTCAAAGAGCTACTAAAAACCATGTTGGATTTAGAGTTTCAAATTTATCTATCTATATAGGAGTGAACAGAGTGAAACCTAAACATAAACACTGCTACTGTAGACAAACGCGTCAAAGTAGAAGAACAAACTTTGGTGAGCCAAGTGGGATTGTGTATTGATCATTACCACCAAGCATGATCAAGACTGGGTGAAAAAATATTTGATGGTATTTCGGAAACTCGTTATTTCTTAGAAGCTTGGCAACACCTCTCAATGAAAGTGCTTTTCCACAGTTTGTGCCTAGGGCTACTTGAGGAGGAAACAAACCATAGAGACAAAATTGAGAACTCCTTTATTTTGTCAAGATTCAAAGAGCTACTACAAACCATGTTGGATTTAGAGTTCCAAATTCATCTATCTATATAGGAGAGAACAGAGGGAAACCTAAAAATAAAAACTGCTACTGTAAGTGAACGCTTCACCCTAGTAGAAGAAAATATGGTGAGCCAAGTGGGATTTGAGTACTAATCATTACCACCAAGTATCATCAAGATTGGGTGATAAAATTTTGCTGGTATTTCGGAAACCCATTATTTCTTAGAACTTGGCAACCCTTCTCAATGAAAGTGCTTTTCCACAGTCTGTGCCTAGGGCTACTTGAAGAGGAAACAAACCATAGAAACAAAACTGAGAACTCCTTTTTTTGGTCAAGTTTCATAGAGCTACTACAAACCGTGTTGGATTTAGAGTTCCAAATTCATCTATCTATATAGGAGACAACGGAGTGAAACCTACATATAAAAACTGCTACTGTAAACGAACGCTTCAACCTAGAAGAACAAAATTTGGTGAGCCAAGTGGGATTTGTGCACTGATCATTACCACCAGGAATCATCAACATTGGGTGAAAAAATATTTGCTGGTATTTCGGAAACTCATAATTTATTGGAAGCTTGGCAACCCCTTTCAATGAAAGTGCTTTTTAACAGACTCTGCTTAGGGCTACATGAAGTGGAAACAAATCATAGAGAAAAAACTGAGAACTCCTTTATTTTGTCAAGTTTCAAAGAGGTACTACAAACCATGTTGGAGTTAGAGTTCCAAATTCATCTATCTATATAGGAGAGAACAGTGGGAAAACTAAAAATATAAACTGCTATTGTAAATGAACGCTTCATCCTAGAAGAACAAAGTTTGGTGAGTCAAGTGGGATTTGTGAACCGATCATGACCACCAAGTGTCATCAAGATTGGGTGAAAAAATATTTGCTGATATTTTGGAAACTTCTTATTTCTTAGAAGCTTGGCAACCCCTCTCAATGAAAGTGCTTTTCAACAGTCTGTGCCTAGGGCTACTTGAAAAGTAAACAAACCATAGAGACAAAATTGAGAACTCCTTTATTTTCTCAAGTTTCAAATAGCTACTACAAACCATGTTGGATTTAGAGTTCCAAATACATCTATCTATATAGGAGAGAACAGAGAGAAACCTAAATATAAAAACTGCTACTGTAGACGAACGCTTCAACCTAGTAGAACTCAATTTAGTGAGCCAAGTGGGATTTGTGTACTGATCATGACCACCAAGAATAATCTAGATTGGGTGAAAAAATATTTGGTGGTATTTCGGAAACTCGTTCTTTCTTAGAAGCTTGGCAACCCCTCTAAATGAAAGTGCTTTTCCACAGTCTCTGCTTAGGGCTAAATGAAGTGGAAACAAATCATAGAGACAATACTGAGAACTCCTTTATTTTGTCAAGTTTCAAAGAGCTACAACAAACCATGTTGGATTTAGTGTTCCAAATTCATCCATCTATATAGGAGAGAACAGAGAGAAACCCAAAAATAAAAACTGCTACTGTAAACGAACGGTTCAACCTAGAAGAAGAAAATTTGGTGAGCCAACTGGGATTTGTGTACTGATGATTACCACCAAGTATCATTAAGATTGAATGAACAAATATTAGCTGGTATTTCCGAAACTCGTTATTTCTTATAAGCTTGGCAACCACTCTCAATGAAAGTGCTTTTCCACAGTCTGTGCCTAGGGCCACTTGAAGAGGAAACAAACCATAGAGACAAAACTGAGAAATCCTTTACTTTGTCAAGTTTCAAAGAGCTATTACAAACCATGTTGGATTTAGAGTTCCAAATTCACCTCTCTATGTAGGCGAGAACAGAGTGAAACCTAAATATAAAAACTGCTACTGTAGACGAACGCTTCAACCCAGAAGAACAAAATATGGTGAGCCAAGTGGGATTTGTGTACTGATCATTACCACCAAGTATCCTCTACATTGGGTGAAAAAATATTTGCTGGTATTTCGGAAACTCGTTATATTTTAGAAGCTTGTCACCCCTCTCAGTGAAAGTGCTTTTCCACAGTCTGTGCCTAGGGCGACTTGAAGAGGAAACAAACCATAGAGACAAAACTGAAAACTCCTTTATTTTGTCATCTTTCAACAAGCTACCACAAACCATGTTGGATTTCGAGTTCCAAATTCATCTATCTATATAGGAGAGAACAGAGTGAAACCTAAAAATAAAAACTGCTACTGTAAACGAACCCTTCAACCTAGAAGAACAAAACTTGGTGAGCCAAGTGGGATTTGTGTACTTGTCATTACCACCACGTATCATCAACATTGGGTGAAAAAATATTTGCTGGTATTTCCGAAACTCTTTATTTCTTAAATACTTTGCAAACCCTCTCAATGAAAGTGCTTTTCCACAGTCTCTGCTTAGGGCGATTTGAAGAAGAAACAAACCATAAAGATAAAACTTGGAACTTTTTTACTTTGTCAAGTTTCAAAGAGCAATTACACACCATGTTGGATTTCGAGTTCCAAATTCATCTATCTATGTAGGAGAGAACAGAGTGAAACCTAAATATAAAAACTGCACCTGTAGACGAACGCTTCAACCTAGAAGAACAAAATTTGGTGAGCCAAGTGGGATTTGTGTACTTGTCATTACCACCACGTATCATCAACATTGGGTGAAAAAATATTTGCTGCTCTTTCGGGAACTCGTAATTTCTTGGAAGCTTGGCAACCCCTTTCAATGAAAGTGCTTTTCCACAGTCTCTGCTTAGGGCTACATGAAGCAGAAACAAACCATAGAGACAAAACTGAAAACTCCTTTATTTTGTCAAGTTTCAAAGAGCTACTACAAACCATGTTGGATTTAGGGTTCCAAATTCATCTATCTATATAGGAGAGAACAGAGGGAAACTAAAAATATAAACTGCTACTGTAAACGAAGGCTTCACCTAGAAGAAGAAAGTTTGGTGAGCCAAGTGGGAATTGTGGACTTGTCATTAACACCACGTATCATCAAGATTGGGTGAAAAAATAATTGCTGGATTTCGCAAACTCGTATTTTCTTGGAAGTTTTGCAACCCCTCTCAATGTAAGTTCTTTTCCACAGTCTCTGCTTAGGGCTACTTGAAGTGGAAAAAAACCATAGAGACAAAACAGAGAACTCCTTTATTTTTTCAAGTTTCAAAGAGCTACTACAAACCATGTTGAATTTAGAGTTCCATATTCATCTATCTATATAGGAGAGAACAGAGTGATACCTAAAAATAAAAACTGCTACTGTAAACGAACGCTTCAACCTAGAAGACGAAAATTTGGTGAGCCAAGTGGGAATGGTGGACTTGTCATTACCACCACGGATCATCAAGAGTGGGTGAAAAAATATTTGCGGGAATTTCGGAAACTCGTATTTTCTTGGAAGCTTGGCAACCCCTCTCAATGTAAGTGCTTTTCCAAAGTCTCAGCTTAGGACTACTTGAAGCGGAAACAAATCATAGAGACAAAACTGAGAAATCCTTTATTTTTTCAAGTTTCAAAGAGCTACTACAAACCATGTTGGATATAGAGTTCCAAATTCATCTATGTATATAGGAGAGAACAGAGTGAAACCTAAATATAAAAACTGCTACTGTAAACGAACGCTTCAACCTAGAAGAACAAAATTTGGTCAGCCAACTGGGATTTGTGTACTGATCATTACCACCACGTATCATAAAGATTGGGTGAAAAAATATTTGCTGGTATTTAGGAAACTCGTTATTTCTTAAAACCTTGGCAACCATTCCCAATGAAAGTGCTTTTCCACAGTCTGTGCCCAGGGCGACTTGAAGAGGAAACAAACCATAGAGACAAAACTGAAAACTCTTTTATTTTGTCAAGTTTCAAAGAGCTATTACACACCATGTTGGATTTAGAGTTCCAAATCCATCTATCTATATAGGAGAGAACAGAGTGAAACCTAAAAATAAAACCTGCTACTGTAAACGAACGCTTCAACCTAGAAGAACACAATTTGGTGAGCCAATTGGGATTTGTGTACTTGTCATTACCACCACGTATCATCAACATTGGGTGAAAAAATATTTGCTGGTATTTCGGAAACTCGTAATTTCTTGGAAGATTGGCAACCCCTTTCAATGAAAGTGCTTGTCCACAGTGTCTGCTTAGGGCTGCATGAAGCGGAAACCAATCATAGAGACAAAACTGAGAACTCCTTTATTTTGTCCACTTTCAAAGAGCTACTACAAACCATGTTGGATTTAGAGTTCCAAATTCATCTATGTATATAGGAGAGAACAGAGGCAAACTAAAAATATAATCTGCTACTGTTAACGAACGCTTCACCCTAGAAGAACAAAATTTGGTGAGTCAAGTGGGATTTGTGTACCAATCATTACTACCAAGTATCATCAAGATTGGGTGAAAAATATTTGCTGGTATTTCGGAAAATCGTTATTTCTTAGAAGCTTGGCAACCCCTCTAAATGAAAGTGCTTTTCCACAGTCTCTGCTTAGGGCTAAATGAAGTGGAAACAAATCATAGAGACAATACTGAGAACTCCTTTATTTTGTCAAGTTTCAAAGAGCTACAACAAACCATGTTGGATTTAGTGTTCCAAATTCATCCATCTATATAGGAGAGAACAGAGAGAAACCCAAAAATAAAAACTGCTACTGTAAATGAAAGGTTCAACCTAGAAGAAGAAAATTTGGTGAGCCAACTGGGATTTGTGTACGGATGATTACCACCAAGTATCATTAAGATTGAATGAAAAAATATTAGCTGGTATTTCCGAAACTCGTTATTTCTTATAAGCTTGGCAACCACTCTCAATGAAAGTGCTTTTCCACAGTCTGTGCGTAGGGCCACTTGAAGAGGAAACAAACCATAGAGACAAAACTGAGAACTCCTTTACTTTGTCAAGTTTCAAAGAGCTATTACAAACCATGTTGGATTTAGAGTTCCAAATTCATCTATCTTTGTAGGTGAGAACAGAGAGAAACCTAAATATAAAAACTGCTACCGTAGACGAACGCTTCAACCCAGAAGAACTAAATATGGTGAGCCAAGTGGGATTGATGTACTGATCATTACCACCAAGTATCATCTACATTGGGTGAAAAAATACTTGATGGTATTTCGGAAACTCATAATTTCTTGGAAGATTGGCAATCCCTTTCAATGAAAGTGCTTTTCCACAGTCTGTGCTTAGGGCTACATGAAGCAGAAACAAACCATAGGGACAAAACTGAAAACACCTTTATTTTGTCAAGTTACAAAGAGCTACTACAAACCATGTTGGATTTAGAATTCCAAATTCATCTATCTATATAGGAGAGAACAGAGGGAACTTAAAAATATAAACTGCTACTGTAAACGAACGCGTCAAACTAGAAGAACAAAATTTGGTGAGTCAAGTGAGATTTGTGTACCAATCATGACCACCAAGTATCATCAACATTGTGTGAAAAAATATTTGCTGGTAATTCGGAAACTCGTTATTTCTTAGAAGCTTGAAAACCCCTCTCCATGAAAGTGCTTTTCCACAGTCTGTTCCTAGGACTACTTGAAGAGGAAACAAACCATAGAGAGAAAACTGAGAACTCCTTTATTTTGTCAAGTTTCAAAGAGCTATTACAAACCATGTTGGATTTAGAGTTCCAAATTCATCTATCAATATAGAAGAGAACAATGTGAAACCTAAACATAAAAACTGCTATTGTAGACGAACCCGTCAATATAGAAGAACAAAATTTGGTGAGCCAAGTGGGATTTCTGTGGTGATCATTACCACCAAGTATCATCAAGATTGGGTGAAAAAATATTTGCTGGTATTTCTGAAACTCGTTATTTCTTAGAAGCTTGGCAACCCCTCTCAAAGAAAGTTCTTTTCCACAGTCTGTGCCTAGGGCTACTTGAAGACGAAACAAACCTTAGAGACAAAACTGAGACCTCCTTTATTTTGTCAAGTTTCAAAGAGCTACTACAAACCATGGTGGATTTAGAGTTCCAAATTCATCTATCTATATAGGAGAGAACAGACTGAACCCTAAATATAAAAACTGCTACTGTAGACGAACGCTTGAACCTAGAAGAACAAAATTTGCTGAGTCAAGTGGGATATGTGTACTGATCATTACCACCAAGTATCATCAAGATTGGGTGAAAATTTTTTTGCTGGTATTTCTTAGAATCTTGGCAACCCCTTTCAATGTAAGTGCTTTTCCACACTATGTGACTAGGGCTACTTGAAGATGAAACAAACCATAGAGACAAAACTGAGAACTCTTTTATTTTGTCAAGTTTCAAAGAGCTACTACAAACCATGTTGGATTTAGAGTTCCACATGCATCTGTCTAAATATAGAGAACAGAGTGAAACGTAAATATAAAGACTGCTACTGTAGACGAATGCTTCAAACTAGAAGAACAAAATTTGGTGAGCCAAGTGGGATTTGTGTACTGATCATTACCACCATGAATCATCAAGATTGGGTGAAGAAATATTTCCTGGTATTTTGAAACTCGTTATTCCTTAGAAGCTTGGCAACTCCTTTCAATGAAAGTGCTTTTCCACAGTCTGTGCCTAGGGCTACTTGAAGAGGAAACAAACCATAGAGACAAAACTGAGAACTCCTTTATTTTGTCAAGATTCAAAAGCTACTACAAACCATGTTGGATTTAGAGTTCCAAATTCATCTATCTATATAGGAGAGAACAGAGTGAAACCCAAAAATGAAAACTGCTACTGTAAACGAACGCTTCAACCTACAAGAACAAAATTTTTGAGCAAAGTGGTATTTTTGTACTTGTCCTTACCACCAAGTATCATCAAGATTGGTTGAAAAAATATTTCCTGGTATTTTGGAAACTCGTAATTTCTTGGTAGCTTGGCAACCCCTCACAAAGAAAGTGCTTTTCCACAGTCTCTGCTTAGGGCTACTTGAAGCGGAATCAAATCATAGAGACAAAACTGAGAACTCCTTTATTTTGTCAAGTTTCAAAGAGCTACTACAAACCATGTTGCATTTAGAGTTCCAAATTCATCTATCTATATAGCAGAGAACAGAGTGAAACCTAAATATAAAAACTGCTACTGGAGACGAAAGCTTCAACCTAGAAGAACAAAATTTGGTGAGCCAAGTGGGATTTGTGTACCGATCATTACCACGAAGTATCATCAAGATTGGCTGAATAAATATTTCCTGCTATTTCGGAAACTCGTAATTTCTTGGAAGCTTGGCAACCCCTCTCAATGAAAGTGTTTTTCCACAGTCTCTGCTTAGGGCTACTTGAAGTGGAAACAAATCATAGAGACAAAACTGAGAACTCCTTTGTTTTGTCAAGTTTCAAAGAGCTACTACAAACCATGTTGGATTTAGAGTTCCAAATTCATCTATCTATGTAGGAGAGAACAGAGTGAAACCTAAATATGAAAACTGCTACTGTAGACGAACGCTTCAAAGTAGAAGAACAAAATTTGGTGAGCCAAGTGGGATTTGTGTACAAATCATTACCACCAAGTATCATCGACATTCGGTGAAAAAATATTTTCTGGTATTTCGGAAACTCGTTACTTCTTAGAAGCTTGACAACCCCTCTCAATGAAAGTGCTTTTCCACACTCTGTGCCTTGGGCTACTCTAAGAGGAAACAAACCATAGAGACAAAACTGAGAACTTTTTTATTTTGTCAAGTTTCAAAGAGCTACTACAAACCATGTTGGATTTAGAGTTCCAAATTCATCTATCTATATAGGAGAGAACAGAGTGGAACCTAAAAATAAAAACTGCTACTGTAAACGAACGCTTCAACCTACAAGAACAAAATTTGGTGAGCAAAGTGGTATTTGTGTACTTGTCTTTACCACCAAGTATCATCAAGATTGGGTGAAAAAATATTTGCTGGTATTTTGGAAACTCGTAATTTCTTGGCAGCTTGGCAACCCCTCACAAAGAAAGTGCTTTTCCACAGTCTCTGCTTAGGGCTACTTGAAGCGGAATCAAATCATAGAGACAAAACTGAGACCTCCTTTATTTTGTCAAGTTTCAAAGAGCTACTACAAACCATGTTGCATTTAGAGTTCCAAATTCATCTATCTATATAGCAGAGAACAGAGTGAAACCTAAATATAAAAACTGCTACTGGAGATGAACCCTTCAACCTAGAAGAACAAAATTTGTTGAGCCAAGTGGGATTTGTGTACCGATCATTACCACGAAGTACCATCAAGATTGGGTGAAAAAATATTTGCTGCTATTTCGGAAACTCATAATTTCTTGGAAGCTTGGCAACCCCTCTCAATGAAAGTGTTTTTCCAAAGTCTCTGCTTAGGGCTACTTGAAGCGGAAACAAATCATAGAGACAAAACTGAGAACTCCTTTGTTTTGTCAAGTTTCAAAGAGCTACTACAAACCATGTTGGATTTAGAGTTCCAAATTCATCTATCTATGTAGGAGAGAACAGAGTGAAACCTAAATATAAAAACTGCTACTGTAGACGAACGCTTCAAAGTAGAAGATCAAAATTTGGTGAGCCAAGTGGGATTTGTGTACAAATCATTACCACCAAGTATCATCGACATTCGGTGAAAAAATATTTTCTGGTATTTCGGAAACTCGTTACTTCTTAGAAGCTTGACAACCCGTCTCAATGAAAGTGCTTTTCCACACTCTGTGCCTAGGGCTTCTCTAAGAGGAAACAAACCATAGAGACAAAACAGAGAACTCCTTTATTTTGTCAAGTTTCAAAGAGCTAATACAAACCATGTTGGATTTAGAGTTGCAAATTCATCTATCTATATAGGAGAGAACAGAAGGAAACCTAAAAATAAAAACTGCTACTGTAATCGAACGCTTCAACCTACAAGAACAAAATTTGGTGAGCCACGTGGGATTTGTGTACTTGTCATTACCACCACGAATGATGAACATTGGGTGAAAAAATATTTGCTGGTATTTCGGAAACTCGTAATTTCTTGGAAGCTTGGCAACCCCTTTCAATGAAAGTGCTTTTCCACAGTCTGTGCCTAGGGCAAACTGAAGAGGAAACAAACCATAGAGAGAAAACGGAGAACTCCTTTATTTTGTCAAGTTTTAAAGAGCAATTACACACCATGTGGAATTTAGAGTTCCAAATTCATCTATCTATATAGCAGAGAACAGAGTGAAACCTAAATATAAAAACTGCTACTGTAGACGAACGCTTCAACTCAGAAAAACAAAATTTGGTGAGCCAAGTGGGATTTGTGTACTTGTCATTACCACCACGTATCATCAAGATTGAGTGAAAAAATATTAGCTGGTATTTCGGAAAATCGTAATTTCTTGGAAGCTTTGCAATGCCTTTCAATGAAAGTGCTTTTCCACAGTCTGTGCTTAGGGCTTCTTGAAGAGGAAACAAACCATAGAGACAAAACTGAGAACTTCTTTATTTTGTCAAGTTTCAAAGAGCTACTACAAACCATGTTTGATTTACAGTTCCAAATTCATCTATCTATAAAGGAGAGAGCAGAGGGAAACCTAAATATTAAAACTGCTACTGTAGACGAACGCTTCAACCTAGAAGAACAAAATTTGGTGAGCCAACTGGGATTTGTGTACTGATCATTACCACCAAGTATCATCAACATTGGGAGAAAAAATATTTGCTGGTTTTGGAAACACGTTATTTCTTAGAAGCTTGGCAACCCCTCTAAATGAAATTGCTGTTCCACGGTCTGTGCCTAGGGCTACTTGAAGAAAAGACAAACCATAGAGACAAAAGGGAGAACTCCGTTATTTTGTCAAGTTTCAAAGAGCTACTACAAAGCATGTTGGATTTAGAGTTCCAAATTCATCTATCTATATAGGAGAAAACAGAGTAAAACCTAAAAATAAAAACTGCGACTGTAAACGAACGCTTCAACCTAGAAGAACAAAATTTGGTGAGCAAAGTGGGATTTGTGGACTTGTCATTACCACCACGTATCATCAAGATTGCGTTAAAAAATATTTGCTGCTATTTCGGAAACTCGTATTTTCTTGAAGCTTGGCAACCCCCATCAATGAAAGTGCTCCTCCAAAGTCTCTGCATAGGGCTACTTAAAGCAGAAACAAATCATTGAGACAAAACTGAAAACTCCTTTATTTTGTCAAGTTTCAAAGAGCCACTACAAACCATGTTAGATTTAGAGTTCCAAATTCATCTATATAGGAGAGAACAGAGTGAAACCTAAAAATAAAAACTGCTAGTATAAATGAAAGCTTCAACCTAGAAGAACAAAATTAGGTGAGAGAAATGGGATTTGTGTACTTTTCATTGCCACAAAAAATGATGAACATTGGGTGAAAAAAATATTTACTGGTTTTTTCGGAAACTCGTAATTTCTTGGAAGCTTGGCAACCCATTTCAATGAAAGTGCTTTTCCACAGTCTGTGCCTAGGGCGACTTGAAGAGGAAACAAACCATAGAGACAAAACTGAGAACTCCTTTATTTTGTCAAGTTTTAAAGAGCAATTACACACCATGTGAAATTTAGAGTTCCAAATTCATCTATCTATATAGGAGACAACAGAGTGAAACCTAAATATAAAAACTGCTACTGTAGACGAACACTTCAACCCAGAAGAACAAAATTTGGCGAGCCAAGTGGGATTTGTGTACTTGTCATTATTACCATGTATCATCAAGATTGGGAGAAAAAATATTTGCTGGTATTTCGGAAACTCGTTATTTCTTAGAAGCTTGGCAACCACTCTCAATGAAAGTGCTTTTCCACCGCCTGTACCTAGGGCTACATGAAGAGGAAACAAACCATAGAGACAAAATATAGAACTCCTTTATTTTGTCACGTTTCAAAGAGCTACTACAAACCATGTTGGATTTAGAGTTCCAAATTCATCTATCTATATAGCAGAGAACACAGTGAAACCTAAATAAAAAACTGCTACTGTAAACGAACGCTTCAACCTAAAATAACAAATTTCGTGAGCCAAGTGGGATTTGTGTACTTGTCATTACCACCATGTATCATCAACATTGGGTGAAAAAATATTTGCTGGTATTTCGGAAACTCGTAATTTCTTGGAAGCTTGGCAACCCCTTTCAATGAAAGTGCTTTTCCACAGTCTCTGCATAGGGCTACATGAAACGGAAACAAATCATAGAGACAAAACTGAGAACTCCTTTATTTTGTCAAGTTTCAAAGAGATACAACAAACCATGTTGGATTTACAGTTCCAAATTCATCTATCTATATAGGAAAGAACAGAGGGAACTTAAAAATATAAACTGCTACTGTAAACGAACGCTTCAACCTAGAAGAACAAAATTTGGTGAGTCAACTGAGATTTGTGTACCGATCATTACTACCAGGTATCATCACGATTGGGAGAAAAATGTTTGCTGGTATTTCAGAAACTCGTTATTTCTTAAATGCTAGGCAACCCCTCTCAATGAAAGTGCTTTTCCACAGTCTGTGCCCAGGGCTACTTGAAGTGGAAACAGCCATAGAGACAAAACTGAGAACTCCTTTATTTTGTCAAGTTTCAAAGAGCTACTACAAACCATGTTGGATTTAGAGTTCCAAATTCATCTATCAATATAGGAGAGAACAGAGTGAAACCTAATTGTAAAAACTGCTACTGTAGATGAACGCGTCAACGTAGAAGAACAAAATTTTGTGAGTCAAGTGGGATTTGTGTACCGATCATTACTACCAAGTATCATCACGATTGGGTGAATAATATTTGCTGGTATTTCGGAAACTCGTTATTTCTTAGAAGCTTGGCAACCCCTCTCAATGAAAGTGCTTTTCCACAGTCTGTGCCTAGGGCTACTTGAAGAGGAAACAAACCATAAAGACAAAACTGAGAACTCCTTTATTTTGTCAAGTCTCAAAGAGCTACTACAAACCATGTTGGATTTAGAGTTCCAAATTCATCTATCAATATAGGAGAGAACAGAGTGAAACCTAAATATAAAAACTGCTACTGTAGACGAACGCGTCAACGTAGAAAAAGAAAATTTGGTGAGCCAACTGGGATTTGTGTACTGATCATTACCACCAAGTATCATCAAGATTGGGTGAAAAATTATTTGCTGGTATTTCGGAAACTCGTTATTTCTTAGAACGTTGGCAACCCCTCTCAATGAAAGTGGTTTTCCACAGTTTGTGCCAAGGGCGACTTGAAGAGGAAACAAACCATAGAGACAAACCTGAGAACTCCTTTATTTTGTCAAGTTTCAAAGAGCTATTACACACCATGTTGGATTTAGAGTTCCAAATTCATCTATCTATATAGGCGAGAACAGAGTGAAACCTAAATATAAAAACTGCTACTGTAGACGAACGCTTCAACCTAGAAGAACAAAATTTGGTGAGCCAAGTCGGATTTGTGTACTGATCATGACCAACAAGTGTCATCAAGATTGGGTGAGAAAATATTTCCTGGTATTTAGGAAACTCGTTATTTCTTATTAGCTTTGCAACCCCACTCAATGAAAGTGCTTTTCCACAGTCTTTGCTTAGGGCTACATGAAGTGGAAACAAATCATAGAGAGAAAACTGAGAACTCCTTTATTTTGTCAAGTTTCAAAGAGCTACTACAAACCATGTTGGATTTAGAGTTCAAAATTCATCTATCTATATAGCAGAGAATAGAGTGAAACCTAAATATAAAAACTGCTACTTAAACTCACGCTTCAACCTAGAAGAACAAAATTTGGTGAGCCATGTGGGATTTGTGTATTTGTCATTACCACCACGAATCATCAACATTGGGTGAAAAAATATTTGCCGGTATTTCGGAAACTCGTAATTTCTTGGAAGCTTGGCAACCCCTTTCAATGAAAGTGCTTTTCCACAGTCTTTGCTTAGGGCTACATGAAGCGGAAACAAATCATAGAGACAATACTGAGAACTCCTTTCTTTTGTCAAGTTTCAAAGAGATACTACAAACCATGTTGGATTTAGAGTTCCAAATTCATCTATCTATATAGGAGAGAACAGAGTGAAACATAAAAATAAAAACTGCTACTGTAAACGAATGCTTCAACCTAGGAGAACAAAATTTGGTGAGCCAAGTGGGATTTGTGTACTTGTCATTACCACCACGTTTCATCCACATTGGGTGAAAAAATATTTGCTGTTATTTCGGAAACTCGTAATTTCTTGGAAGCTTGGCAACCCTTTTTAATGAAAGTGCTTTTCCACAGTCTCTGCTTAGGGCCACATGAAGTGGAAACAAATCATAGAGAGAAAACTGAGAACTCCTTTATTTTGTCAAGTTTCAAAGAGCTACTACAAACCATGTTGAATTATAGTTCCAAATTCATCTATCTATATAGGAGAGAACAGAGGGAATACTAAGAATGTAAACTACTACTGTAAATGAACGCTTCATCCTAGAAGAACAAAATTTGGTGAGTCAAGTGAGATTTGTGTACCGATCATGACCACCTATTATCATCAATATTGGGTGAAAAAATATTTGCTGATATTTCGGAAACTCCTTATTTCTTAGAAGGTTGGCAACCCCTCTCAATGAAAGTGCTTTTCCACCGTCTGTGCCTAGGACTACTTGAAGAGGAAACAAACCATAGAGACAAAACTGAGAACTCCTTTATTTTGTTATGTTTCAAAGAGCTACTACAAACCATGTTGGATTTAGAGTTCCAAATTCATCTATCTGTATAGGAGAGAACAGAGTGAAACCTAAAAATAAAAACTGCTACTCTAGACGAAGGCTTCAACACAGAAGAACAAAATTTGGTGAGCCAAGTGGGATTTGTGTACTGATCATTACCACCAAGTATCATCTAGATTGGGTGAAAAAATATTTGCTGGTATTTCAGAAACTCGTTATTTCTTAAAAGCTTGGCAACCCATCTCTATGAAAGTGGTTTTCCACACTCTGTGCCTAGGGCGACTTGAAGAGGAAACAAACCATAGAGACAAAACTGAGAAATCCTTTACTTTTTCAAGTTTCAAAGAGCCATTACACACCATGTTGGATTTAGTGTTCCAAATTCATCTATCTATGTAGGAGAGAACAGAGTGAAACCTAAATATAAAAACTGCTACTGTAGACGAACGCTTCAACGAAGAAGAACAAAATTTGGTGAGCCAAGTGGGATTTGTGTACTTGTCAGTACCACCACGTATCATCAACATTGGTTGAAAAAATATTTGCTGGTATTTCGGAAACTCGTTATTACTTGGAAGCTTGGCAACCCCTCTCAATATAAGTGCTTTTCCACAGTCTCTGCTTAGGGCTACATGAAGCGGAAACATATCATAGAGACAAAACTGAGAACTCCTTTCTTTTGTCAAGTTTCAAAGAGATACTACAAACCATGTTGGATTTAGAGTTCCAAATTCATCTATCTATATAGGAGAGAACAGAGTGAAACATAAAAATAAAAACTGCTACTGTAAAGGAACGCTTCAACCTAGGAGAACAAAATTTGGTGAGCCAAGTGGGATTTGTGTACTTGTCATTACCACCACGTATCATCCATATTGGGTGAAAAAATATTTGCTGGTATTTCGGAAACTCGTAATTTCTTGGAAGCTTGGCAACCCCTTTCAATGAAAGTGCTTTTCCACAGTCTCTGCTTAGGGCTACATGAAGTGGAAACAAATCATAGAGAGAAAAATGAGAACTCCTTTATTTTGTCAAGTTTCAAAGAGCTACTACAAACCATGTTGAATTATAGTTCCAAATTCATCTATCTATATAGGAGAGAACAGATGGAATACTAAGAATATAAACTGCTACAGTAAACGAACGCTTCATCCTAGAAGAACAAAATTTGGTGAGTCAAGTGAGATTTGTGTACCGATCATGACCACCTAGTATCATCAATATTGGTTGAAAATATATTTGCTGGTATTTCGGAAACTCGTAATTTCTTGGAAGCTTGGCAACCCCTTTCAATGAAAGTGCTTTTCCACAGTCTCTGCTTAGGGCTAAATGAAGTGGAAACAAATCATAGAGACAAAACTGAAAACTCCTTTATTTTGTCAAGTTTCAAAGAGCTACTACAAACCATGTTGGATTTAGAGTTCCAAATTCATCTACCTATATAGGAGAGAACAGACGGAACTTAAAAATATAAACAGCAACTGTAATCGAACGCTTCAAACTAGAAGAACAAAATTTTGTGAGTCAAGTGGGATTTGTGTACCGATCATTACTACCAAGTATCATCATGATTGGGTGAATAATATTTGCTGGTATTTCGGAAACTCGTTATTTCTTAGAAGCTTGGCAACCCCTCTCAATGAAAGTGCTTTTCCACAGTCTGTGCCTAGGGCTACTTGAAGAGGAAACAAACCATAAAGAAAAAACTGAGAACTCCTTTATTTTGTCAAGTCTCAAAGAGCTACTACAAACCATGTTGGATTTAGAGTTCCAAATTCATCTATCAATATAGGAGAGAACAGAGTGAAACCTAAATATAAAAACTGCTACTGTAGACGAACGCGTCAACGTAGAAAAAGGAAATTTGGTGAGCCAACTGGGATTTGTGTACTGATCATTACCACCAAGTATCATCAAGATTGGGTGAAAAATTATTTGCTGGTATTTCGGAAACTCGTTATTTCTTAGAACGTTGGCAACCCCTCTCAATGAAAGTGGTTTTCCACAGTTTGTGCCAAGGGCGACTTGAAGAGGAAACAAACCATAGAGACAAACCTGAGAACTCCTTTATTTTGTCAAGTTTCAAAGAGCTATTACACACCATGTTGGATTTAGAGTTCCAAATTCATCTATCTATATAGGCGAGAACAGAGTGAAACCTAAATATAAAAACTGCTACTGTAGACGAACGCTTCAACCTAGAAGAACAAAATTTGGTGAGCCAAGTCGGATTTGTGTACTGATCATGACCAACAAGTGTCATCAAGATTGGGTGAGAAAATATTTCCTGGTATTTAGGAAACTCGTTATTTCTTAGAAGCTTGGCAACCCCACTCAATGAAAGTGCTTTTCCACAGTCTGTTCATAGGGGTTCTTGGAGAGGAAACAAACCATAGAGACAAAACTGAGAACTCTTTTATTTTGTCAAGTTTCAAAGAGCTACTACAAACCATGTTGAATTATAGTTCCAAATTCATCTATCTATATAGGAGAGAACAGATGGAATACTAAGAATATAAACTGCTACAGTAAACGAACGCTTCATCCTAGAAGAACAAAATTTGGAGAGTCAAGTGAGATTTGTGTACCGATCATGACCACCTAGTATCATCAATATTGGTTGAAAAAATATTTGCTGGTATTTCGGAAACTCGTAATTTCTTGGAAGCTTGGCAACCCCTTTCAATGAAAGTGCTTTTCCACAGTCTCTGCTTAGGGCTAAATGAAGCGGAAACAAATCATAGAGACAAAACTGAAAACTCCTTTATTTTGTCAAGTTTCAAAGAGCTACTACAAACCATGTTGGATTTAGAGTTCCAAATTCATCTACCTATATAGGAGAGAACAGAGGGAACTTAAAAATATAAACAGCAACTGTAATCGAACGCTTCAAACTAGAAGAACAAAATTTTGTGAGTCAAGTGGGATTTGTGTACCGATCATTACTACCAAGTATCATCATGATTGGGTGAATAATATTTGTTAGTATTTCGGAAACTCGTTATTTCTTAGAAGCTTGGCAACCCCTCTCAATGAAAGTGCTTTTCCACAGTCTGTGCCTAGGGCTACTTGAAGAGGAAACAAACCATAAAGACAAAACTGAGAACTCCTTTATTTTGTCAAGTCTCAAAGAGCTACTACAAACCATGTTGGATTTAGAGTTCCAAATTCATCTATCAATATAGGAGAGAACAGAGTGAAACCTAAATATAAAAACTGCTACTGTAGACGAACGCGTCAACGTAGAAAAAGAAAATTTGGTGAGCCAACTGGGATTTGTGTACTGATCATTACCACCAAGTATCATCAAGATTGGGTGAAAAATTATTTGCTGGTATTTCGGAAACTCGTTATTTCTTAGAACGTTGGCAACCCCTCTCAATGAAAGTGGTTTTCCACAGTTTGTGCCAAGGGCGACTTGAAGAGGAAACAAACCATAGAGACAAACCTGAGAACTCCTTTATTTTGTCAAGTTTCAAAGAGCTATTACACACCATGTTGGATTTAGAGTTCCAAATTCATCTATCTATATAGGCGAGAACAGAGTGAAACCTAAATATAAAAACTGCTACTGTAGACGAACGCTTCAACCTAGAAGAACAAAATTTGGTGAGCCAAGTCGGATTTGTGTACTGATCATGACCAACAAGTGTCATCAAGATTGCGTGAGAAAATATTTCCTGGTATTTAGGAAACTCGTTATTTCTTAGAAGCTTGGCAACCCCACTCAATGAAAGTGCTTTTCCACAGTCTGTTCCTAGGGGTTCTTGAAGAGGAAACAAACCATAGAGACAAAACTGAGAACTCCTTTATTTTGTCAAGTTTCAAAGAGCTACTACAAACCATGTTGGATTTAGAGTTCCAAATTCATCTATCTATATAGCAGAGAATAGAGTGAAACCTAAATATAAAAACTGCTACTTAAACTCACGCTTCAACCTAGAAGAACAAAATTTGGTGAGCCATGTGGGATTTGTGTACTTGTCATTACCACCACGTATCATCAAAATTGGGTGAAAAAATATTTGCTGGTATTTCGGAAACTCGTAATTTCTTGGAAGCTTGGCTACCCCTTTCAATGAAAGTGCTTTTCCACAGTCTCTACTTAGGGCTACTTGAAGAGGAAACAAATCATAAAGACAAAACTGAGAACTACTTTATTTTGTCAAGTTTCAAAGAGCAATTACACACCATGTTGGATTTAGAGTTCCAAATTCATCTATCTATGTAGGAGAGAACAGAGTGAAACCAAAATATAAAAACTGATACTGAGGATGAACGCTTAACCCAGAAAAACAAAATTTGTTGAGCCAAGTGGGATTTGTTTACTGATCATTACCACCAAGTATCATCAACATTGGGTGAAAAAATATTTGCTGGTATTTCGGAAACTCATTCTTTCTTAGAAGCTTGACAACCCCTGTCAATGAAAGTGCTTTTCCACAGTCTGTGCCCAGGGCTACTTGAAGAGGAAACAAACCATCGAGACAAAACTGAGAACTCCTTTATTTTGTTACATTTCAAAGAGCTACTACAAACCACGTTGGATTTAGAGTTCCAAATTCATCTCTCTATATAGGAGAGAAGAGAGTGAAACCTAAAAATAAAAACTGCAACTGTAAGCGAACACTTCAACCTAGCAGAAGAAAATTTGGTGAGCCAAGTTGGATTTGTGGACTTGTCAATACCACCACGTATCATCAAGATTGGGTGAAAAAATATTTGCTGGAATTTCGGAAACTCTTTATTTCTTGGAAGCTTGGCAACAACTCTCAATGTAAGTGCTTTTCCGCAGTCTCTGCTTAGGGCTACTTGAGCGGAAACAAACCATAGAGACAAAACTGAGAACTCCTTTATTTTGTCAAGTTTCAAAGAGCTACTACAAACCATGTTGGATTTAGAGTTCCAAATTCATCTATGTATATAGGAGAGAACAGAGTGAAACCTAAAATAAAAACTGCTACTGTAGAGGAACGCTTCAACCCAGAAGAACAAAATTTGGTGAGCCTAGTGGGATTAGTATACTTGTCATTACCACCACGTATCATCCACATTGGGTGAAAAAATATTTGCTGGTATTTCGGAAACTCGTAATTTCTTGGAAGCTTGGCAACTTCTTTCATTGAAAGTGCTTTTCCACAGTCTCTGCTTAGGACTACATGAAGTGGAAACAAATCATAGAGAGATAACTGAGAACTCCTTTATTTTGTCAAGTTTCAAAGAGCTACTACAAACCATGTAGAACTATAGTTCCAAATTTATCTATCTATATAGTAGAGAACAGAGGGAATACTAAAAATATAAACTGCTACTGTAAACGAACGCTTCATCCTAGAAGAACAAAATTTGGTGAGTCAAGTGGGATTTGTGTACTGATCATTACCACCAAGTATCATCAAGATTGGGTGAAAAAATATTTGCCGGTATTTCGGAAACTCATTCTTTCTTAGAAGTATGACAACCCCTCTCAATGAATGTGCTTTTCCACAGTCTGTGCCCAGGGCAACTTGAAGAGGAAACAAACCATAGAGACAAAACTGAGAACTCCTTTATTTTGTTATGTTTCAAAGAGGTACTACAAACCATGTTGGATTTAGAGTTCCAAATTCATCTATCTATATAGGAGAAAACAGAGTGAAACCTAAAAATAAAAACTGCTTCTGTAAGTGAACGCTACAACCTAGAAGAAGAAAATTTGGTGAGCCAAGTGGGATTTGTGGACTTCTCATTACCACCACGTATCATCAACATTCGGTGAAAAAATATTTGCTGGTATTTCGGAAACTAGTAATTTTATTGGAAGCTTGGCAACCCCTTTCAATGAAAGTGCTTTTCCACAGTCTCTGCTTAGGGCTACATGAAGCGGAAACAAATCATAGAGACAAAACTGAGAACTCCTTTCTTTTGTCAAGTTTTAAAGAGATACTACAAACGATGTTGGATTTAGAGTTCCAAATTCATCTATCTATATAGGAGAGAACAGAGTGAAACATAAAAATAAAAACTGCTACTGTAAACGAACGCTTCAACTTAGGAGAACAAAATTTGGTGAGCCAAGTGGGATTTGTGTACTTGTCATTACCACCACGTATCATCAAGATTGGGTGAAAAAATATTTGCTGGAATTTCGGAAACTCGTTATTTCTTGGAAGCTTGGCAACCCCTCTCAATGTAAGTGCTTTTCCACAGTCTCTGCTTAGGGCTACTTGAAGCGGAAACAAACCATAGAGACAAAACTGAGAACTCCTTTATTTTGTCAAGTTTCAAAGAGCTACTACAAACCATGTTGAATTTAGAGTTCCAAATTCATCTATCTATGTAGGAGAGAATAGAGTTAAAACTAAATATAAAAACTGTTACTGTAGACGAAGGCTTGAACCCAGAAGAACAAAATATGGTGAGCCCAGTGTTATTTGTGTACTGATTATTACCACCAAGTATCATCAAGATTGGGTGAAAAAATATTTGCTGGTATTTCGGAAACTCATTATTTCTTAGAAGCTTGGCAACCCCTCTCAATGAAAGTGCTTTTCCACAGTCTGTGCCTAGGGCTACTTGAAGAGGAAACAGCCATAGAGACAAAACTGAGAACTCCTTTATTTTGTCAAGTTTCAAAGAGCTACTACAAACCATGTTGGATTTAGAGTTCCAAATTCATCTATGAATATAGGAGAGAACATAGTGAAACCTAATTATAAAGACTGCGAGTGTAGACGAACGCATCAACGTAGAAAAACTAAATTTAGTGAGCCAATTGGGATTTGTGTTCTGATCATTACCACCAAGTATCATCAAGATTGGGTGAAAAAATATTTGCTAGTATTTCGGAAACTAGTTATTTCTTAGAACCTTGGCAACCCCTCTCAAAGAAAGTGGTTTTCCACAGTCTGTGCCTAGGGCTACTTGAAGAGGAAACAAACCAGAGAGACAAAACTGAGAACTCCTTTATTTTGTCAAGTTTCAAAGAGCTATTACACACCATGTTGGATTTAGAGTTCCAAATTCATCTATCTATATAGGAGAGAACAGAGTGAAACCTAAATATAAAAACTGCTACTGTAGACGAGCGATTCAACGTAGAAGAACAAAATTTGGTGAGCCAAGTGGAATTTGTGTACTGATGATTATCGCCAAGTATCATAAACATTGGGTGAAGAAATATTTGCTGGTATTTCGGAAACTCGTTATTTCTTAGAAGCTTGGCAACCCATCTCAATGAAAGTGCTTTTCCACAGTCTGTGCCCAGGGCTACTTGAAGAGGATCAAACCATAGAGACATAACTGAGAACTCCTTTATTTTGTCAAGTTTCAAAGAGCTACTACATACCATGTTGGATTTAGAGTTCCAAATTCATCTATGTATATAGGAGAGAACAGAGTGAAACCTAAAATATAAAACTGCTACTGTAAACGAACGCTTCAACCTAGGAGAACAAAATTTGGTGAGCCAAGTGGGATTTGTGTACTTGTCATTACCAACACGTATCATCAACATTCGGTGAAAAAATATTTGCTGGTATTTCGGAAACTAGTAATTTCTTGGAAGCTTGGCAAACCCTTTCAATGAAAGTGCTTTTCCACAGTCTCTGCTTAGGGCTACATGAAGCGGAAACAAATCATAGAGACAAAACTGAGAACTCCTTTCCTTTTTCAAGTTTCAAAGAGATACTACAAACCATGTTGGATTTAGGGTTCCAAATTCATCTATGTATATAGGAGAGAACAGAGTGAAACCTAAAAATAAAAACTGCTGCTGTAAACGAACGCTTCAACCTAGGAGAACAAAATTTGGTGAGCCAAGTGGGATTTGTGTACTTGTCATTACCACCACGTATCATCAAGATTGGGTGAAAAAATATTTGCTGGAATTTCGGAAACTCGTAATTTCTTGGAAGCTTGGCAACCCCTCTCAATGAAAGTGCTTTTCCACAATCTGTGCCTAGGGCTACTTGAAGAGGAAACAGCCATAGAGACAAAACGGAGAACTCCTTTATTTTGTCAAGTTTCAAAGAGCTACTACAAACCATGTTGTATTTAGAGTTCCAAATTCATCTATCAATATAGGAGAGAACATAGTGAAACCTAATTACAAAAACTGCTGCTGTAGACGAACGCGTCAACGTAGAAAAACAAAATTTAGTGAGCCAACTGGGATTTGTGTACTGATCATTACCACCAAGTATCATCAAGATTGGGTGAAAAAATATGTACTGGTAGTTCGGAAAATCGTTATTTCTTAGAAGCTTGGCAACCCCTCTCAATGAAAGTGCTTTTCCACAGTCGGTGCTTAGGGCTACTTGAATAGGAAAAAACCATAGGGACAAAACTGAGAACTCCTTTCTTTTGTCAAGTTTCAAAGAGGTACTACAAACCATGTTCGACTTAGAGTTCCAAATTCATCTATCTATATAGGAGAGAACAGAGTGAAACATAAAAATAAAAACTGCTACTGTAAACGAACGCTTCAACCTAGGAGAACAAAATCTGGTGAGCCATGTGGAAGTTGTGTACTGATCATTATCACCAAGTATCATAAACATTGGGTGAAGAAATATTTGCTGGTATTTCGGAAACTCGTTATTTCTTAGAAGCTTGGCAACCCATCTCAATGAAAGTGCTTTTCCACAGTCTGTGCCCAGGGCTACTTGAAGAGTATCAAACCATAGAGACATAACTGAGAACTCCTTTATTTTGTCAAGTTTCAAAGAGCTACTACATACCATGTTGGATTTAGAGTTCCAAATTCATCTATGTATATAGGAGAGAACAGAGTGAAACCTAAAATATAAAACTGCTATTGTAAACGAACGCTTCAACCTAGGAGAACAAAATTTGGTGAGCCAAGTGGGATTTGTGTACTTGTCATTACCAACACGTATCATCAACATTCGGTGAAAAAATATTTGCTGGTATTTCGGAAACTAGTAATTTCTTGGAAGCTTGGCAAACCCTTTCAATGAAAGTGCTTTTCCACAGTCTCTGCTTAGGGCTACATGAAGCGGAAACAAATCATAGAGACAAAACTGAGAACTCCTTTCCTTTTTCAAGTTTCAAAGAGATACTACAAACCATGTTGGATTTAGAGTTCCAAATTCATCTATGTATATAGGAGAGAACAGAGTGAAACCTAAAAATAAAAACTGCTACTGTAAACGAACGCTTCAACCTAGGAGAACAAAATTTGGTGAGCCAAGTGGGATTTGTGTACTTGTCATTACCAAAACGTATCATCAACATTGGGTGAAAAAATATTTGCTGGAATTTCGGAAACTCGTAATTTCTTGGAAGCTTGGCAACCCCTCTCAATGAAAGTGCTTTTCCACAGTCTGTGCCTAGGTCTACTTGAAGAGGAAACCAACCTGGAGCCAAAACTGAGAACTCCTTTATTTTGTCAATTTTCAAAGAGCTACTACAAACCATGTTGGATTTAGAGTTCCAAATTCATCTATCTATATAGGAGAGAACAGAGTGAAACCTAAAAATAAAAACTGCTACTGTAAACGAACGCTTCAACCTAGGAGAACAAAATGTGGTGAGCCAAGTGGAATTTGTGTACTTATCATTACCACCACGTATCACCAAGATTGGGTGAAAAAATATTTCCTGGAATTTCAGAAACTCATAATTTCTTGGAAGCTTGGCAACCCCTCTCAATGAAAGTGCTTTTCCACAGTCTGTGCCTAGGGCTACTTGAAGAGGAAACCAACCATAGAGACAAAACTGAGAACTCCTTTATTTTGTCAACTTTCAAAGACCTACTACAAACCATGTTGGATTTAGAGTTCCAAATTCTTCTATCTATATAGGAGAGAACAGAGTGAAACCTAAATATAAAAACTGCTACTGTAGATGAGCGATTCAACCCAGAAGAACAAAATTTGGTGAGCCTAGTGGGATTTGTGTACTGATCATTATCTCCAAGTATCATAAACATTGGGTGAAGAAATATTTGCTGGTATTTCGGAAACTCGTTATTTCTTAGAACCTTGGCAACCCATCTCAATGAAAATGCTTTTCCACAGTCTGTGCCCAGGGCTACTTGAAGAGGAAACAAACCATAGAGACAAACTGAGAACTCCTTTATTTTGTCAACTTTCAAAGAGCTACTACAAACCATGTTGGATTTAGAGTTCCAAATTCATCTATGTATATCGGAGAGAGCAGAGTGTAACCTAAAAATATAAAACTGCTACTGTAAACGAACGCTTCAACCTAGGAGAACAAAATTTGGTGAGCCAAGTGGGATTTGTGTACTTGTCATTACCACCACGTATCATCAACATTCGGTGAATAAATATTTGCTGGTATTTCGGAAACTAATAATTTCTTGGAACTTGGAAACCCCTTTCAATGAAAGTGCTTTTCCACAGTCTCTGCTTAGGGGTACATGAAGCGGAAACAAATCATAGAGACAAAACTGAGAACTCCATTATTTTGTCAAGTTTCAAAGAGGTACTACAAACCATGTTGGATTTAGAGTTCCAAATTCATCTATCTATATAGGAGAGAACAGAGTGAAACATAAAAATAAAAACTGCTACTGTAAACGAACGCTTCAACCTAGGAGAACAAAATTTGGTGAGCCAAGTGGGATTTGTGTACTTGTCATTACCACCACGTATCATCCACATTGGGTGAAAAAATATTTGCTGGTATTTCGGAAACTCGTAATTTCTTGGAAGCTTGGCAACCCCTTTCAATGACAGTGCTTCTCCACAGTCTCTGCTTAGGGCTACATGAAGTGGAAACAAATCATAGAGAGAAAACTGAGAACTCCTTTATTTTGTCAAGTTTCAAAGAGCTACTACAAGCCATGTTGAATTATAGTGCCAAATTCATCTACCTATATAGGAGAGAATTGAGGGAATACTAAAAATATAAACTGCTACTGTAAACGAACGCTTCATCCTAGAAGAACAAAATTTGGTGAGTCAAGTGAGATTTGTGTACCGATCATGACCACCTAGTATCAACAATATTGGGTGAAAAAATATTTGCTGACATTTCGGAAAATCCTTATTTCTTAGAAGGTAGGCAACCCCTCTCAATGAAAGTGCTTTGCCACAGTCTGTGCCTAGGGCTACATGAAGAGTAAACAAACCATAGAGACAAAACTGAGAACTCCTTTACTTTGTCAAGTTTCAAAGAGCTATTACACACCATGTTGGATTTAGAGTTCCAAATTCATCTATCTATGTAGGAGAGAACAGAGTGAAAACTAAATATAAAAACTGCTACTGTAGAGGATCGCTTCAACCCAGAAGAACAAAATTTGGTGAGCCAAGTGGGATTTGTGTACTGATCATTACCACCAAGTATCATCAAGATTGGGTGATAAAATATTTTCTGGAATTTCGGAAACTCATTCTTTCTTAGAAGATTGACAACCCCTCTCAATGAATGTGCCTTTCCACAGTCTGTGCCCAGGGCTACTTGAAGAGGAAACAAACCATAGAGACAAAACAGAGAACTCCTTTATTTTGTTATGTTTCAAAGAGCTACTACAAACCATGTTGGATTTAGAGATCCAAATTCATCTATCTATATAGGAGAGAACAGAGTGAAACCTAAAAATAAAAACTGCTTCTGTAAGTGAACGCTTCAACCTAGAAGAAGAAAATTTGGTGAGCCAAGTGGGATTTGTGGACTTGTCATTACCACCACGTATCATCAAGATTGGGTGAAAAAATATTTGCTGGAATTTCTGAAACTTGTAATTTCTTGGAAGCTTGGCAACCCCTCTCAATGTAAGTGCTTTTCCACAGTCTCTGCTTAGGGCTACTTGAAGCGGAAACAAACCATAGAGACAAAACTGAGAACTCCTTTATTTTGTCAAGTTTCAAAGAGCTACTACAAAGCATGTTGGATTTAGAGTTCCAAATTCATCTATCTATGTAGGAGAGAATAGAGTGAAAACTAAATATAAAAACTGTTACTGTAGACGAACGCTTGAACCCAGAAGAACAAAATTTGGTGAGCCCAGTGGGATTTGTGTACTGATCATTACCACCAAGTATCATCAAGATTGGGTGAATAAATATTTGCTGGTATTTCGGAAACTCATTATTTCTTAGAAGCTTGGCAACCCCTCTCAATGAAAGTGCTTTTCCACAGTCTCTGCTTAGGGCTACATGAAGTGGAAACAAATCATAGAGAGAAAACTGAGAACTCCTTTATTTTGTCAAGTTTCAACGAGCTACTACAAACCATGTTGGATTTACAGTTCCAAATTCATCTATCTCTATAGGAGAGAACAGAGGGAACTTAAAAATATAAACTGCTACTGTAAGCGAACGCTTCAACCTAGAAGAACTAAATTTGGTGAGTCAAGTGAGATTTGTGTACCGTTCATTACTACTAAGTATCATCACGATTGGGTGAAAAATATTTGCTGGTATTTCAGAATATCGTTATTTCTTAGAAGCTTGGCAACCCCTCTCAATGAAAGTGCTTTTCCACAGTCTGTGCCTAGGGCTACTTGACGAGGAAACAGCCATAGAGACAAAACTGAGAACTCCTTTATTTTGTCAAGTTTCAAAGAGCTTCTACAAACCATGTTGGATTTAGAGTTCCAAATTCATCTATCAATATAGGAGAGAACAGAGTGAAACCTAATTATAAAAATTGCGAGTGTAGACGAACGCGTCAACATAGAAAAACAAAATTTATTGAGCCAACTGGGATTTGTGTTCTGATCATTACCACCAAGTATCATCAAGATTGGGTGAAAAAATACTTGCTAGTATTTCGGAAACTAGTTATTTCTTAGAACCTTGGCAACCCCTGTCAATGAAAGTGGTTTTCCACAGTCTGTGCCTAGGGCTACTTGAAGAGGAAACAAACTAGAGAGACAAAACTGAGAACTCCGTTTTTTTGTCAAGTTTCAAAGAGCTATTACACACCATGTTGGATTTAGAGTTCCAAATTCATCTATTTATATAGGAGAGAATAGAGTGAAACCTAAATATAAAAACTGCTACTGTAGACGAGCGATTCAACCCAGAAGAACAAAATTTGGTGAGCCAAGTGGGATTTGTGTACTGATCATTATCTCCAAGTGTCATAAACATTTGGTGAAGAAATATTTGCTGGTATTTCGGAAACTCGTTATTTCTTAGAACCTTGGCAACCCATCTCAATGAAAGTGCTTTTCCACAGTCTGTGCCCAGGGCTACTTGAAGAAGAAACAAACCATAGAGACAAACTGAGAACTCCTTTATTTTGTCAACTTTCAAAGAGCTACTACAAACCATGTTGGATTTAGAGTTACAAATTCATCTATGTATATCGGAGAGAACAGAGTGAAACCTAAAAATATAAAACTGCTACTGTAAACGAACGCTTCAACCTAGGAGAACAAAATTTGGTGAGCCAAGTGGGATTTGCGTACTTGTCATTACCACCATGTATCATCAATATTCGGTGAAAAAATATTTGCTGGTATTTCGGAAACTAATAATTTCTTGGAACTTGGCAACCCGTTTCAATGAACGTGCTTTTCCACAGTCTCTGCTTAGGGGTACATGAAGCGGAAACAAATCATAGAGACAAAACTGAGAACTCCTTTCTTTTGTCAAGTTTCAAAGAGGTACTACAAACCATGTTGAATTATCGTTCCAAATTCATCTACCTATATAGGAGAGAATTGAGGGAATACTAAAAATATAAACTGCTACTGTAAACGAACGCTTCATCCTAGAAGAACAAAATTTGGTGAGTCAAGTGAGATTTGTGTACCGATCATGACCACCTAGTATCATCAATATTGGGTGAAAAAATATTTGCTGACATTTCGGAAAATCCTTATTTCTTAGAAGGTTGGCAACCCCTCTCAATGAAAGTGCTTTGCCACAGTCTGCGCCTAGGGCTACATGAAGAGTAAACAAACCATAGAGACAAAACTGAGAACTCCTTTACTTTGTCAAGTTTCAAAGAGCTACTACACACCATGTTGGATTTAGAGTTCCAAATTCATCTATCTATGTAGGAGAGAACAGAGTGAAAACTAAATATAAAAACTGCTACTGTAGAGGAACGCTTCAACCCAGAAGAACAAAATTTGGTGAGCCAAGTGGGATTTGTGTACTGATCATTACCACCAAGTATCATCAAGATTGGGTGATAAAATATTTGCTGGAATTTCGAAAACTCATTCTTTCTTAGAAGATTGACAACCCCTCTCAATGAATGTGCTTTTCCACAGTCTGTGCCCAGGGCTAATTGAAGAGGAAACAAACCATAGAGACAAAACAGAGAACTCCTTTATTTTGTTATGTTTCAAAGAGCTACTACAAACCATGTTGGATTTAGAGATCCAAATTCATCTATCTATATAGGAGAGAACAGAGTGAAACCTAAAAATAAAAACTGCTTCTGTAAGTGAACGCTTCAACCTAGAAGAAGAAAATTTGGTGAGCCAAGTGGGATTTGTGGACTTGTCATTACCACCACGTATCATCAAGATTGGGTGAAAAAATATTTGCTGGAATTTCTGAAACTTGTAATTTCTTGGAAGCTTGGCAACCCCTCTCAATATAAGTGCTTTTCCACAGTCTCTGCTTAGGGCTACTTGAAGCGGAAACAAACCATAGAGACAAAACTGAGAACTCCTTTATTTTGTCAAGTTTCAAAGAGCTACTACAAAGCATGTTGGATTTAGAGTTCCAAATTCATCTATCTATGTAGGAGAGAATAGAGTGAAAACTAAATATAAAAACAGTTACTGTAGACGAATGCTTGAACCCAGAAGAACAAAATTTGGTGAGCCCAGTGGGATTTGTGTACTGATCATTACCACCAAGTATCATCAGGATTGGGTGAAAAAATATTTGCTGGTATTTCGGAAACTCATTATTTCTTAGAAGCTTGGCAACCCCTCTCAATGAAAGCGCTTTTCCACAGTCTGTGCCTAGGGCTACTTGAAGAGGAAACCAACTGTAGAGACAAAATTGAGAACTCCTTTATTTTGTCAACTTTCATAGAGCTACTACAAACCATGTTGGATTTAGAGTTCCAAATTCATCTATCTATATAGGAGAGAAAAGAGTGAAACCTAAAAATATAAACTGCTACTGTAAAGGAATGCTTCAACCTAGGAGAACAAAATTTGGTGAGCCAAGATGGTTCTGTGTACTTGTCATTACCACCACGTATCATCGACATTGGGTGAAAAAATATTTGCTGGTATTTCGGAAACTCGTAATTTCTTGGAAGCTTGGCAACCCCTTTCAATGAAAGTGCTTTTCCACAGTCTCTGCTTAGGGCTACATGAAGTGGAAACAAATCATAGAGAGAAAACTGAGAACTCCTTTATTTTGTCAAGTTTCAACGAGCTACTACAAACCATGTTGGATTTACAGTTCCAAATTCATCTATCTCTATAGGAGAGAACAGAGTGAACTTAAAAATATAAACTGCTACTGTAAGCGAACGCTTCAACCTAGAAGAACAAAATTTGGTGAGTCAAGTGAGATTTGTGTACCGTTCATTACTGCCAAGTATCATCACGATTGGGTGAAAAATATTTGCTGGTATTTCAGAAAATCGTTATTTCTTAGAAGCTTGGCAACCCCTCTCATTGAAAGTGCTTTTCCACAGTCTGTGCCTAGGGCTACTTGACGAGAAAACAGCCATAGAGACAAAACTGGGAACTCCTTTATTTTGTCAAGTTTCAAAGAGCTACTACAAACCATGTTGGATTTAGAGTTCCAAATTCATCTATCAATATAGGAGAGAACAGAGTGAAACCTAATTATAAAAATTGCGAGTGTAGACGAACGCGTCAACGTAGAAAAACAAAATTTATTGAGCCAACTGGGATTTGTGTTCTGATCATTACCACCAAGTATCATCAAGATTGGGTGAAAAATACTTGCTAGTATTTCGGAAACTAGTTATTTCTTTGAACCTTGGCAACCCCTCTCAATGAAAGTGGTTTTCCACCGTCTGTGCCTAGGGCTACTTGAAGAGGAAACAAACCAGAGAGACAAAACTGAGAACTCCTTTATTTTGTCAAGTTTCAAAGAGCTATTACACACAATGTTGGATTTAGAGTTCCAAACTCATCTATCTATATAGGAGAGAACAGAGTGAAACCTAAATATAAGAACTGCTACTGTAGACGAGCGATTCAACCCAGAAGAACAAAATTTGGTGAGCCAAGTGGGATTTGTGTACTGATCATTATCTCCAAGTATCATAAACATTGGGTGAAGAAATATTTGCTGGTATTTCGGAAAATCGTTATTTCTTAGAACCTTGGCAACCCATCTCAATGAAAGTGCTTTTCCATAGTCTGTGCCCAGGGCTACTTGAAGAGGAAACAAACCATAGAGACAAACTGAGAACTCCTTTATTTTGTCAACTTTCATGGAGCTACTACAAACCATGTTGGATTTAGAGTTCCAAATTCATCTATGTATATAGGAGAGAACAGAGTGAAACCTAAAAATATAAAACTGCTACTGTAAACGAACGCTTCAACCTAGGAGAACAAAATTTGGTGAGCCAAGTGGGATTTGTGTACTTGTCATTACCACCACGTATCATCAACATTCGGTGAAAAAATATTTGCTGGTATTTCGGAAACTAATAATTTCTTGGAACTTGGCAACCCCTTTCAATGAAAGTGCTTTTCCACAGTCTCTGCTTAGGGCTACATGAAGTGAAAACAAATCATAGAGAGAAAACTGAGAACTCCTTTCTTTTGTAAAGTTTCAAAGAGTTACTACAAACCATGTTGGATTTAGAGTTCCAAATTCATCTATCTATATAGGAGAGAAATGAGTGAAACATAAAAATAAAAACTGCTACTGTAAACAAACGCTTCAACCTAGGAGAACAAAATTTGGTGAGCCAAGTGGGATTTGTGTACTTGTCATTACCACCACGTATCATCCACATTGGGTGAAAACATATTTGCTGGTATTTCGGAAACTTGTAATTTCTTGGAAGCTTGGCAACCCCTTTCAATGAAAGTGCTTTTCCACAGTCTCTGCTTAGGGCTACATGAAGTGAAAACAAATCATAGAGAGAAAACTGAAAACTCCTTTATTTTGTCAAGTTTCAAAGAGCTACTACAAACCATGTTGAATTATAGTTCCAAATTCATCTTCCTATATAGGAGAGAATTGAGGGAATACTAAAAATATAAACTGCTACTGTAAACGAACGCTTCATCCTAGAAGAACAAAATTTGGTGAGTCAAGTGAGATTTGTGTACCGATCATGACCACCTAGTATCATCAATATTGGGTGAAAAAATATTTGCTGACATTTCGGAAAAATCCTTATTTCTTAGAAGGTTGGCAACCCCTCTCAATGAAAGTGCATTGCCACAGTCTGTGCCTAGGGCTACATGAAGAGTAAACAAACCATAGAGACAAAACTGAAAACTCCTTTACTTTGTCAAGTTTCAAAGAGCTATTACACACCATGTTGGATTTAGAGTTCCAAATTCATCTATCTGTGTAGGAGAGAACAGAGTGAAAACTAAATATAAAAACTGCTACTGTAGAGGAACGCTTCAACCCAGAAGAACAAAATTTGGTGAGCCAAGTGGGATTTGTGTACTGATCATTACCACAAAGTATCATCAAGATTGGGTTATAAAATATTTGCTGGAATTTCGGAAACTCATTCTTTCTTAGAAGATTGACAACCCCTCTCAATGAATGTGCTTTTCCACAGTCTGTGCCCAGGGCTAATTGAAGAGGAAACAAACCATAGAGACAAAACTGAGAACTCCTTTATTTTGTTATGTTTCAAAGAGCTACTACAAACCATGTTGGATTTAGGGATCCAAATTCATCTATCTATATAGGAGAGAATGGAGGAAAACCTAAATATAAAAACTGCTACTGTAGACGAACGCATAAACCTAGAAGAACACAATTTATTGAGCCAAGTGGGATTTGTGTACTGATCATTACCACCAAGTATCATCAAGATTGGGTGAAAAAATATTTGCTGGTATTTCGGAAACTCGTTATTTCTTGGAAGCTTGGCAATGCCTTTCAATGAAAGTGCTTTTCCACAGTCGGTGCCTAGGGCTACCTGAAGAGCAAACAAACCATAGAGACAAAACTGAGAACTCCTTTATTTTGGCAAGATTCAAAGAGCTACTACATACCATGTTGGATTTAGAGTTCCAAATTCATCTATCTATATAAAAGCGAACAGAGTGAAACTTAAATATACAAACTGCTACAGTAGACGAACGCTTCAACCTCGAAGAACAATATTTATTGAGTAAAGTGGGATTGGTGTACTGATCATTACCACCAAGTATCATCAAGATTGGGTGAAAAAATATTTGCTGGTATTTCAAAACTCTTTATTTCTTAGAAGCTTGGCAACCCTTCTCAATGAAAGTGCTTTTCCACAGTCTGTGCCTACGGCTACTTGAAGAGGAAACAAACCATAGAGACAAAACGGAGAACTTCTTTATTTTGTCAAGATTCAAAGAGCTACTACAAACAATGTTGGATTTAGAGTTCCAAATTCATCTATCTATATAAGAGAGAACAGAGTGAAACCTAAATATAAAAACTGCTACTGTAAACGAAAGCTTCATCCTAGAGGAACAAAATTTGGTGAGTCAAGTGGGATTTGTGTACCGTACATGACCACCAAGTATCATCAAGATTGGGTAAAAAATATTTGCTGATATTTCAGAAAATCCTTATTTCTTAGAAGCTTGGCAACCCCTCTCAATTACAGTGCTTTTCTACAGTCTGTGCCTAGGGCTACTTGTAGCGGAAACAAACCATAGAGACAAAACTGAGAACTTCTTTATTTTGTCAACTTTCAAAGAGCTACTACAAACCATGTTGGATTTGGAGTTCCAAATTCATCTCTCTATAAGGGAGACAATAGAGTGAAACCTAAAAATAAAAACTGCTACTGTAAACGAACCCTTCAACCTAGATGAACACAATTTGGAGAGCGAAGTGGGATTTGTGTGGTAATCAACACCACCAAGTGGCATCAAGATTGGGTGAAAAAATATTTGCTGGTGTTTCAGAAACTCGTTATTTCTAAGAACCTTGGCAACCCCTCTCAATGAAAGTGCTTTTCCAAAGTCTGTGCCTAGGGCTAATTGAAGAGGAAACAAAACCATTGAGATAAAACAGAGAACTCCTTTATTTTGTCAATTTTCCAAGATCTACTACAAACTATGTTGGATTTAGCGTTCCAAATTCATCTATCTATATGAGAGAGAACAGAGGAAAACCTAAATATATAAACTGCTACTGTAAACGAACGCTTCAAACTAGATGAACAAAATTTGGTGAGTCAAGTGAGATTTGTGTACCGATCATTACCACCAAGTATCATCAAGATTGGGTGAAAAAATATTTGCTGGTATTTCGGAAACTCCTTATTTCTTGGAAGCTTGGTAACCCGTTTCAATGAAAGTGCTTTACCTCAGTCTGTGCCTAGGGCTACTTGAAGAGGAAAAATCCATAGAGACAAAACTGAGAACTCCTTTATTTTGTCAAGTTTCATAAAGCTACTACAAACCATCTTGGATTTAGAGTCCCAAATTCATCTATCAGTATAAGAGAGAACAAAGTGAAACCTACATATAAAAACTGCTACTGTAGACGAACGCTTCAACCTAGAAGAACACAATATGTTGAGCTAAGTGGGATTTGTGTCCTGATCTTTACCACCAAGTATCATCATGATTGGGTTAAAAAATATTTGCTGGTGTTTCGGAAACTCGTTATTTCTTGGAAGCTTGGCAACCCCTCTCAATGAAAGTGCTATTCCTCAGTCTGTGCCTAGGGCAACTTGAAGAGGAAACAAACCATAGACACAAAACTGAGAGCTCCTTAACTTTGTCAAGTTTCAAAGAGCTACTACCAACCATGTTGGATTTAGAGTTCCAAATTCATCTATCTATATAGGAGAGAACAGATTGAAACTTACATACAAATACTGCTACTGTAAACGAACGCTTCAACCTAGATCAAAAAAATTTGGTGAGCCAAGTTGGATTTGTGAACTTGTCATTTCCACCACGTATCATCAAGATTGGGTGAAAAATTATTTGCTGGTATTTTGGAAAATCCTAATTTCTTGGAGCTTGGCTACTCCGTTCCATGAAAGTGCTTTTCCACAGTCTCAGCTTAGGATTACTTGAAGAGGAAACAAATCATAGAGACATAACTGAGAACTACTTTTTTTGTCAAGTTTCAAAGAGCTACTGCAAACCATGTTGGATTTAGAGTTCCAAATTAATCTCTCTATATAAGAGAGAACAGAGGGAAACCTAATAATATAAACTGCTACTGTAAACAAATGCTTCAAACTAGAAGAACAAAATTTGGTGAGTCAAGTGGGATTTGTGAAACGATCATTACCACCAAGTATCATCAAGATTGGGTGAAGAAATATTTGCTGGTATTTCGAAAACTCGTTATTTCTTGGAAGATTGGAAACCCATTTCAAAGAAAGTGCTTTTACACAGTGTGTGCCTAGGGCTACATGACGAGGAAATACACCAAAGAGACAAAACTGAGGACTCCTTTATTTTTTCAAGTTTCAAAGAGCTACTACAAACCATGTTGGATTTAGAGTTCCAAAATAATCTATCTATATATGAGAGAACAGAGTGAAACCTACATATAAAAATTGCTACTGTATACGAACGCTTCAACCTACAAGAACAAAATTTTTGAGCCAAGTGAAATTTGTGTACTGATCATTAACACCACGTATCATTAAGGTTGTGTGAAAAAATATATGCTTGTATTTCGGAAACTCGTTATTTCTATTAGCTTGGCAACCCCTCTCAATGAAAGTGCTTTTCCACAGTCTGTGCCTAGGGCTACTTGAAGAGGAAACAAACCATAGAGACAAAACTGAGAACTACTTTATTTTTTCAAGTATCAATGAGCTACTACAAACCATGTTGGATTTAGAGTTCCAAATTCATCTATCTATATAGGAGAGAATGGAGGAAAACCTAAATATAAAAACTGCTACTGTAGACGAACGCATAAACCTAGAAGAACACAATTTATTGAGCCAAGTGGGATTTGTGTACTGATCATTACCACCAAGTATCATCAAGATTGGGTGAAAAAATATTTGCTGGTATTTCGGAAACTCGTTATTTCTTGGAAGCTTGGCAATGCCTTTCAATGAAAGTGCTTTTCCACAGTCGGTGCCTAGGGCTACCTGAAGAGCAAACAAACCATAGAGACAAAACTGAGAACTCCTTTATTTTGGCAAGATTCAAAGAGCTACTACATACCATGTTGGATTTAGAGTTCCAAATTCATCTATCTATATAAAAGCGAACAGAGTGAAACTTAAATATACAAACTGCTACAGTAGACGAACGCTTCAACCTCGAAGAACAATATTTATTGAGTAAAGTGGGATTGGTGTACTGATCATTACCACCAAGTATCATCAAGATTGGGTGAAAAAATATTTGCTGGTATTTCAAAACTCTTTATTTCTTAGAAGCTTGGCAACCCTTCTCAATGAAAGTGCTTTTCCACAGTCTGTGCCTACGGCTACTTGAAGAGGAAACAAACCATAGAGACAAAACGGAGAACTTCTTTATTTTGTCAAGATTCAAAGAGCTACTACAAACAATGTTGGATTTAGAGTTCCAAATTCATCTATCTATATAAGAGAGAACAGAGTGAAACCTAAATATAAAAACTGCTACTGTAAACGAAAGCTTCATCCTAGAGGAACAAAATTTGGTGAGTCAAGTGGGATTTGTGTACCGTACATGACCACCAAGTATCATCAAGATTGGGTAAAAAATATTTGCTGATATTTCAGAAAATCCTTATTTCTTAGAAGCTTGGCAACCCCTCTCAATTACAGTGCTTTTCTACAGTCTGTGCCTAGGGCTACTTGTAGCGGAAACAAACCATAGAGACAAAACTGAGAACTTCTTTATTTTGTCAACTTTCAAAGAGCTACTACAAACCATGTTGGATTTGGAGTTCCAAATTCATCTCTCTATAAGGGAGACAATAGAGTGAAACCTAAAAATAAAAACTGCTACTGTAAACGAACCCTTCAACCTAGATGAACACAATTTGGAGAGCGAAGTGGGATTTGTGTGGTAATCAACACCACCAAGTGGCATCAAGATTGGGTGAAAAAATATTTGCTGGTGTTTCAGAAACTCGTTATTTCTAAGAACCTTGGCAACCCCTCTCAATGAAAGTGCTTTTCCAAAGTCTGTGCCTAGGGCTAATTGAAGAGGAAACAAAACCATTGAGATAAAACAGAGAACTCCTTTATTTTGTCAATTTTCCAAGATCTACTACAAACTATGTTGGATTTAGCGTTCCAAATTCATCTATCTATATGAGAGAGAACAGAGGAAAACCTAAATATATAAACTGCTACTGTAAACGAACGCTTCAAACTAGATGAACAAAATTTGGTGAGTCAAGTGAGATTTGTGTACCGATCATTACCACCAAGTATCATCAAGATTGGGTGAAAAAATATTTGCTGGTATTTCGGAAACTCCTTATTTCTTGGAAGCTTGGTAACCCGTTTCAATGAAAGTGCTTTACCTCAGTCTGTGCCTAGGGCTACTTGAAGAGGAAAAATCCATAGAGACAAAACTGAGAACTCCTTTATTTTGTCAAGTTTCATAAAGCTACTACAAACCATCTTGGATTTAGAGTCCCAAATTCATCTATCAGTATAAGAGAGAACAAAGTGAAACCTACATATAAAAACTGCTACTGTAGACGAACGCTTCAACCTAGAAGAACACAATATGTTGAGCTAAGTGGGATTTGTGTCCTGATCTTTACCACCAAGTATCATCATGATTGGGTTAAAAAATATTTGCTGGTGTTTCGGAAACTCGTTATTTCTTGGAAGCTTGGCAACCCCTCTCAATGAAAGTGCTATTCCTCAGTCTGTGCCTAGGGCAACTTGAAGAGGAAACAAACCATAGACACAAAACTGAGAGCTCCTTAACTTTGTCAAGTTTCAAAGAGCTACTACCAACCATGTTGGATTTAGAGTTCCAAATTCATCTATCTATATAGGAGAGAACAGATTGAAACTTACATACAAATACTGCTACTGTAAACGAACGCTTCAACCTAGATCAAAAAAATTTGGTGAGCCAAGTTGGATTTGTGAACTTGTCATTACCACCACGTATCATCAAGATTGGGTGAAAAATTATTTGCTGGTATTTTGGAAAATCCTAATTTCTTGGAGCTTGGCTACTCCGTTCCATGAAAGTGCTTTTCCACAGTCTCAGCTTAGGATTACTTGAAGAGGAAACAAATCATAGAGACATAACTGAGAACTACTTTTTTTGTCAAGTTTCAAAGAGCTACTGCAAACCATGTTGGATTTAGAGTTCCAAATTTATCTCTCTATATAAGAGAGAACAGAGGGAAACCTAATAATATAAACTGCTACTGTAAACAAATGCTTCAAACTAGAAGAACAAAATTTGGTGAGTCAAGTGGGATTTGTGAAACGATCATTACCACCAAGTATCATCAAGATTGGGTGAAGAAATATTTGCTGGTATTTCGAAAACTCGTTATTTCTTGGAAGATTGGAAACCCATTTCAAAGAAAGTGCTTTTACACAGTGTGTGCCTAGGGCTACATGACGAGGAAATACACCAAAGAGACAAAACTGAGGACTCCTTTATTTTTTCAAGTTTCAAAGAGCTACTACAAACCATGTTGGATTTAGAGTTCCAAAATAATCTATCTATATATGAGAGAACAGAGTGAAACCTACATATAAAAATTGCTACTGTATACGAACGCTTCAACCTACAAGAACAAAATTTTTGAGCCAAGTGAAATTTGTGTACTGATCATTAACACCACGTATCATTAAGGTTGTGTGAAAAAATATATGCTTGTATTTCGGAAACTCGTTATTTCTATTAGCTTGGCAACCCCTCTCAATGAAAGTGCTTTTCCACAGTCTGTGCCTAGGGCTACTTGAAGAGGAAACAAACCATAGAGACAAAACTGAGAACTACTTTATTTTTTCAAGTATCAATGAGCTACTACAAACCATGTTGGATTTAGAGTTCCAAATTCATCTATCTATATAGGAGAGAATGGAGGAAAACCTAAATATAAAAACTGCTACTGTAGACGAACGCATAAACCTAGAAGAACACAATTTATTGAGCCAAGTGGGATTTGTGTACTGATCATTACCACCAAGTATCATCAAGATTGGGTGAAAAATATTTGCTGGTATTTCGGAAACTCGTTATTTCTTGGAAGCTTGGCAATGCCTTTCAATGAAAGTGCTTTTCCACAGTCGGTGCCTAGGGCTACCTGAAGAGCAAACAAACCATAGAGACAAAACTGAGAACTCCTTTATTTTGGCAAGATTCAAAGAGCTACTACATACCATGTTGGATTTAGAGTTCCAAATTCATCTATCTATATAAAAGCGAACAGAGTGAAACTTAAATATACAAACTGCTACAGTAGACGAACCCTTCAACCTCGAAGAACAATATTTATTGAGTAAAGTGGGATTGGTGTACTGATCATTACCACCAAGTATCATCAAGATTGGGTGAAAAAATATTTGCTGGTATTTCAAAACTCTTTATTTCTTAGAAGCTTGGCAACCCTTCTCAATGAAAGTGCTTTTCCACAGTCTGTGCCTACGGCTACTTGAAGAGGAAACAAACTATAGAGACAAAACTGAGAACTCCTTTATTTTGTCAAGTTTCAAAGAGCTACTTCAAACCATGTTGGATTTAGAGTTCCAAACTCATCTATCTATATAGGAGAGAACAGAGTGAAACCTAAAAATAAAAACTGCCACTGTAAACGAACGCTTCAACCTAGAAGAAGAAAATTTGTGGAGCCAAGTGGGATTTGTGGACTTATCATTACCACCACGTATCATCAAGATTGGGTGAAAAAATATTTGCTTGAATTTCGGAAACTCGTTATTTTTTAAAAGCTTGCCAACCCCTTTCAATGAAAGTGCTATTCCACAGTCTGTGCCTAGGGCGACTTGAAGAGGAAACAAACCATAGAGGCAAAACTGAGAACTTCTTTATTTTGTAAAGTTTCAAAGAGCTACTACAAACCATGTTGGATTTAGAGTTTCAAATTCATCTATCTATATAAGAGAGAACAGAGTGAAACCTAAATATAAAAACTGCTACTGTAAACGAACGCTTCATCCTAGAAGAACAAAATTTGGTGAGTCAAGTGGGATTTGTGTACCGATCATGACCACCAAGTATCATCAAGATTGGGTAAAAAATATTTGCTGATATTTCGGAAACTCCTTATTTCTTAGAAGCATGGCAACCCCTCTCAATGAAACTGCTTTTCCAGAGTCTGTGCCTTGGGCTATTTGAAGCAGAAACAAACCATAGAGACAAAACTGAGAACTCCTTTATTTTCTCAAGTTTCAAAGAGCTACTACAAACCATGTGGGATTTAGAGTTCCAAATTCATCTATCTATATAGGAGAGAACAGAATGAAACCTAAATATAAAAACTGCTACTGTAAAAGAACGCTTCAACCTACAAGAACAAAATTTGGAGAGCCAAGTGGGATTTGTGTACTTGTCATTACCACCACGTATCATCAACATTGGGTGAAAAAATATTTGCTGGTTATTTTGAAACTCGTAATTTCTTGGAAGCTTGGCAACCCCTTTCAATGAAAGTGCTTTTCCACAGTCTCTGCTTAGGGCTACATGAAGCGGAAACAAATCATAGAGACAAAACTGAAAACTCCTTTTTTTTGTCAAGTTTCAAAGAGCTACTACAAACCATGTTGGATTTAGAGTTCCAAATTCATCTATCTATACAGTAGAGAACAGATTCAAACCTAAATATAAAAACTGCTACTGTAGACGAACGCTTCAACCTAGAAGAACACAATTTGGTGAGCCCCGTGCGATTTGTGGACTTGTCATTATCACCATGTATCATCAAGATTGGGTAAAAAAATATTTGCTGGTATTTCGGAAATTCGTTATTTCTTAGAAGCATGGCAACCCCTCTCAATGAAAGTGCTTTTCCACAGTCTGTGCCTAGGGCTACTTGAAGAGGAAACAAACCATAGAGTCAAAACGGAGAACTTCTTTATTTTGTCAAGATTCAAAGAGCTACTACAAACAATGTTGGATTTAGAGTTCCAAATTCATCTATCTATATAGGAGAGAAGAGAGGGAATCCTAAAAGTATAAAATGCTACTGTAAACGAACGCTTCAAACTAGAAGAACAAAATTTGGTGAGTCAAGTGGGATTTGTGTACTGATCATTACCACCAAGTATCATCAAGATTGGGTGAAAAAATATTTGCTGGTATTTCGGAATCTCGTTATTTCTTGGAAGCTTGGCAACCCCTTTCAATGAAAGTGCTTTTCCACAGTCTGTGCCTAGGGCTACTTGAAGAGGAAACAAATAATAGAGTCACAACTGAGAAGTACTTTATTTTGTCAAGTTTCAAAGTGCTACTACAAACCATGTTGGATTTAGAGTTCCAAATTCATCTATCTATATAGGAGAGAACAGAGTGAATCCTAAATATAAAAACTGCTACTGTAAACGAATGCTTCAACCTAGAAGAACAATATTTCTTGAGTAAAGTGGGATTTGTGTACTGATCATTACCACCAAGTATCATCAAGATTGGGTGAAAAAATATTTGCTGGTATTTCGAAAATCGTTATTCCTTAGAAGCTTGGCAACCCCTCTCAATGAAAGTGCTTTTCCACAGTCTGTGCCTAGGGCTACTTGAAGAGGAAACAAACCATAGACACAAAACTGAGAACTCCTTTATTTTGTCAAGTTTAAAAGAGCTACTACAAACCATGTTGGATTTAGAGTTCCAAATTCATCTATCTATATAGGAGAGAATAGAGTGAAACCTAAAAATAAAAACTGCTACTGTAAACCAAAGCTTCAACCTACAAGAACAAAATTTGGTGAGCAAAGTGGTATTTGTGTACTTGTCCTTACCACCAAGTATCATCAAGATTGGGTGAAAAAATGTTTGCTGGTATTTTGGAAACTCGTAATTTCTTGGAAGCTTGGCAACCCCTCACAATGAAAGTGCTTTTCCACAGTCTCTGCTTAGGGCTACTTGAAGCGGAATCAAATCATAGAGACAAAACTGAGAACTCCTTTATTTTGTGAAGTTTCAAAGAGCTACTACAAACCATGTTGCATTTAGAGTTCCAAATTCATCTATCTATATAGCAGAGAACAGAGTGAAACCAAAATATAAAAACTGCTACTGGAGACGAACGCTTCAACCTAGAAGAACAAAATTTGGTGGGCCAAGTGGGATTTGTGTACCGATCATTACCACGAAGTATCATCAAGATTGGGTGAAAAAATATTTGCTGCTATTTCGGAAACTCGTAACTTTTTGGAAGCTTGGCAACCCCTCTCAATGAAAGTGTTTTTCCACAGTCTCTGCTTAGGGCTACTTGAACCGGAAACAAATCATAGAGACAAAACTGAGAACTCCTTTGTTTTGTCTAGTTTCAAAGAGCTACTACAAACCATGTTGGATTTAGAGTTCCAAATTCATCTATCTATGTAGGAGAGAACAGAGTGAAACCTAAATATAAAAACTGCTACTGTAGACAAACGATTCAAAGTAGAAGAACAAAATTTGGTGAGCCAAATGGGATTTGTGTGCAAATCATTACCACCAAGTATCATTGACATTCGGTGAAAAAATATTTTCTGGTATTTCGGAAACTCATTACTTCTTAGAAGCTTGACAACCCCTCTCAATGAAAGTGCTTTTCCACACTCTGTGCCTAGGGCTACTCTAAGAGGAAACAAACCATAGATACAAAACTGAGAACTCCTTTATTTTGTCAAGTTTCAAAGAGCTACTAGAAACCATGTTGGATTTAGAGTTCCAAATTCATCTATCTATATAGGAGAGAACAGAGTGAAACCTAAAAATAAAAACTGCTACTGTAAACGAACGCTTCAACATACAAGAACAAAATTTGGTGAGCCAAGTGGGATTTGTGTACTTGTCATTACCACAACGAATGATGAACATTGGGTGAAAAAATATTTGCTGGTATTTCTGAAAATCGTAATTTCTTGGAAGCTTTGCAATGCCTTTCAATGAAAGTGCTTTTCCACAGTCTCTGCTTAGGGCTTCTTGAAGAGGAAACAAACCATAGAGACAAAACTGAGAACTTCTTTATTTTGTCAAGTTTCAAAGAGCTACTACAAACCATGTTGGATTTAGAGTTCCAAATTCATCTATCTATATAGGAGAGAACAGAGGAAAACCTAAATATTAAAACTGCTACTGTAGACGAACGCTTCAACCTAGAAGAACAAAATTTGTTGAGCCAAGTGGGATTTGTGTACTGATCATTACCACCAAGTATCATCAACATTGGGAGAAAAAATGTTTGCTGGTTTCGGAAATACGTTATTTCTTAGTAGCTTGGCAACCCCTCTAAATGAAATTGCTGTTCCACCGTCTGTGCCTAGGGCTACTTGAAGAAAAGACAAACCATAGAGACAAAAGGGAGAACTCCTCTATTTTGTCAAGTTTCAAAGAGCTCCTACAAAGCATGTTGGATTTAGAGTTACAAATTCATCTATCTATATAGGAGAAAACAGAGTGAAACCTAAAAATAAAAACTGCGACTGTAAACGAACGCTTCAACCTAGAAGAACAAAATTTGGTGAGCAAAGTGGGATTTGTGGACTTGTCATTACCACCACGTATCATCAAGATTGGGTGAAAAAATATTTGCTGCTAATTCGGAAACTCGTACTTTCTTGAAGCTTGGCAACACCCATCAATGAAAGTGCTCCTCCAAAGTCTCTGCATAGGGCTACTTAAAGCAGAAACAAATCATTGAGACAAAACTGAAAAGTCCTTTATTTTGTCAAGATTCAAAGAGCCACTACAAACCATGTTGGATTTAGATTTCCAAATTCATCTATCTATATAGGAGAGAACACAGTGAAACCTAAAAATAAAAACTGCTAGTATAAACGAAAGCTTCAACCTAGAAGAACAAAATTTGGTGAGCCAAGTGGGATTTGTGTACTTGTCATTACCACAACGAATGATGAACATTGGGTGAAAAAAATATTTGCTAGTTTTTTCGGAAACTCGTAATTTCTTGGAAGCTTGGCAACCCATTTCAATGAAAGTGCTTTTCCACAGTCTGTGCCTAGGGCGACTTGAAGAGGAAACAAACCATAGAGACAAAACTGAGAACTCCTTTATTTCGTCAAGTTTTAAAGAGCAATTACACACCATGTGAAATTTAGAGTTCCAAATTCATCTATCTATATAGGAGACAACAGAGTGAAACCTAAATATAAAAACTGCTACTGTAGACGAACGCTTCAACCCAGAAGAACAAAATTTGGTGAGCCAAGTGGGATTTGTGTACTTGTCATTACCACCATATATCATCAAGATTGGGAGAAAAAATATTTGCTGGTATTTCGGAAACTCGTTATTTCTTAGAAGCTTGGCAACCACTCTCAATGAAAGTGCTTTTCACCGCCTGTATCTAGGGCTACATGAAGAGGAAACAAACCATAGAGACAAAACTTAGAACTCCTTTATTTTGTCAAGTTTCAAAGAGCTACTACAAACCATGTTGGATTAGAATTCCAAATTCATCTATCTATATAGCAGAGAACACAGTGAAACCTAAATATAAAAACTGCTACTGTAAACGAACGCTTCAACCTTAAAGAACAAATTTCGTGAGCCAAGTGGGATTTGGGTACTTGTCATTACCACCAAGTATCATCAAGATTGGGTGAAAAAATATTTGCTGGTATTTCAGAAACTCGTTATTTCTTACAAGCTTGGCATCCCCTCTCAATGAAAGTGCTTTTCCACAGTCTCTGCATAGGGCTACATGAAACGGAAACAAATCATAGAGACAAAACTGAAAACTCTTTATTTTGTCAAGTTTCAAAGAGCTAGTACAAACCATGTTGGATTTAGAGTTCCAAATTTATCTATCAATATAGGAGAGAACAGAGTGCAACCTAAAAATGAAAACTGCTACTGTTAACGTACGCTTCAACCTAGAAGAACAAAATTTGGTGTGCCAAGTGGGAATTGTGGACTTTTCATTACCACCACGCATCATCAAGATTGGGTGAAAAAATATTTGCTGGTATTTCGGAAACTCGTTATTTCTTGGAAGCTTGGCAACCCTTTTCAATGAAAGTACTTTTCCACAATCTGTGCCTAGGGCGACTTGAAGAGGAAACAAACCATAGAGACAATACTGAGAACTCATTTATTTGTCAAGTTTCAAAGAGCTACTTCAAACCATGTTGGATATACAGTTCCAAATTCATCTATCTATATAGGAGAGAACAGAGGGATACCTAAATATGGAAACTGCTACTGTAGACGAACGCTTCAACCTAGAAGAACAAAATTTGGTGAGCCAAGTGGGATTTGTGTACTGATCATTTCCACGAAGTATCATCAAGTGTGGCTGAAAATATTTGCTGGTATTTCCGAAACTCGTAATTTCTTGGAAGCTTGGCAACCCCTTTCAATGAAAGTGCTTTTCCACAGTCTCTGCTTTGGGCTGCTTGAAGAGGAAACAAATCATAGAGACAAAACTGAGAACTACGTTTTTTGTCAAGTTTCAAAGAGCTACTACAAATCATGTTGGATTTGGAGTTCCAAATTCATCTATCTATATAGGAGAGCACAGAGTGAAACCTAAAAATATAAACTGCTACTCTAAACGAACGCTTCAAACTAGAAGAACAAAATTTGGTGAGTGAAGTGGGATTTGTGTACCGATCATTACCACCAAGTATCATCAAGATTGGGTGAAAAAATATTTGCTGGTATTTCGGAAACTCGTTATTTCTTAGAAGCTTGGCAACACCTCTCAATGAAAGTGCTTTTCCACAGTCTGTGCCTAGGGCTACTTGAAGAGGAAACAAAAAAAAGTGTCATAACTGAGACGTACTTTATTTTGTCAAGTTCCAAAGAGCTACTACAAACCATGTTGGATTTAGAGTTCCAAATTCATCTATCTATATAGGAGAGAACAGAGGGAAACCTAAATATAAAACCTGCTACTGTAGACGAACGCTTCAACCTAGAACAAAATTTGGTGAGCCAAGTGAGATTTGTGTATTGGTCATTACCACCAAGTATCATCAAGATTGCGTGAAAAAATATTTGCTGGTATTTCGAAACTCGTTATTTCTTAGAAGCTTGGCAACCCCTCTCAATGAAAGTGCTTTTCCACAGTCTGTGCCTAGGGATACTTGAAGAGGAAACAAACCATAGAGACAAAACTGAGAACTCCTATATTTTGTCAAGTTTCAAAAAGCTACTACAAACCATGTTGGATTTAGAGTTCCAAATTCATCTATCTACATAGGAGAGAAGAGAGGGAAACCTAAATACATAAACTGCTACTGGAAACGAACGCATCAACCTAGAAGAACAAAATTTGGTGACCCAAGTGGGATTTGTGTACCAATCATTACCACTAAGTATCATCATGATTGGGTGAAAGGATATTTGCTGGTATTTCGGAAACTCATTTTTTCTTAGAAGCCTGGAAACCCCTCCCAATGAACGTGCTTTTCCACAGTCTGTGCCTAGGGCTACTTGTAGAGGAAACAAACCATAGACAAAAAACTGAGAACTACTTTATTTTGTCAAGTGTCAAGGAGCTACTACAAACGATGTTGGATTTAGAGTTCCAAATTTATCTATCTATATAGGAGAGAACAGAGTGAAACCTAAATATAAAAACTGCTACTGTAGATGAACGCTTCAACCTAGAAGAACAAAATTTGGTGAGCCACGTGGGATTTTGGTACTGATCATTACCACCAAGTATCATCAATATTGGGTGAAAAAATATTTGCTGGTATTTCAAAACTCGTTATTTCTGAGAAGCTTGGCAACCCCTCTCAATGAAACTGCTTTTCCACAGTCTGTGCCTAGGGTACTTGAAGTGGAAACAAACCATAGAGACAAATTGAGTACTCCTTTATTTTGTCAAGTTTCAAAGAGCTACTACAAACCAGGTTTGATTTAGAGTTCCAAATTCATCTATCTATATAGGAGAGAAATATGGAAACCTAAAAATAAAAACTGCTACTGGAAACGAACACTTCAACCTAGAAGAACAAAAATTGGTGAGCCAAGTGGGATTTGTGTACTTGTCATTACCACCATGTATCATCAAGATTGGGTGAAAAAATATTTCCTGGTATTTCGGAAACTCGTAATTTCTTAAAAGCTTGGCAACCCCTTTCAATGAAAGTGCTTTTCCACATTCTCTGCTTAGGGCTACTTGAAGAGGAAACAAATCATAGAGAAAAAACTGAGAAGTACTTTATTTTGTCAAGTTTGAAAGAGCTACTACAAACCATATTGGATTTAGAGTTCCAAATTTATCTATCTATATAGGAGAGAACAGAGGGAAACCTAAATACAAAAACTGCTACTGTAGTCAAACGCTTCAACCTAGAAGAACAAAATTTGGTGAGCCAAGTGGGATTTGTGCAGTTATCATTACCACCAAGTATCATCAATATTGGGTGAAAAAATATTTGCTGGTATTTCAAAACTCGTAATTTCTTGGAAGCTAGGCAACCCCTTTCAATGTAAGTGCTTTTCCACAGTCTGTGCCTAGGGCTACTTGAAGAGGAAACAAACCATAGAGACAAAACTGAGAACTCCTTTTTTTGTCAAGTTTCAAAGTGCTATTACAAACCATGTTGATTTAGAGTTCCAAATTCATCTATCTATATAGGAGAGAACAGAGGGAAACCTAAAAATAAAAACTGCTACTGTAAACGAACGTTTCAAACTAGAAGAACAAAATTTGGTGAGCCAAGGGGGATTAGTGTACTTGTCATTACCTCCACGTATCATCATGTTTGGGTGAAAAAATATTTCCTGGTATTTCGGAAACTCGTAATTTCTTGGGAGCTTGGCAACCCCTTTCAATGAAAGTGCTTTTCCACATTCTGTGCTTAGGGCTACTTGAAGAGGAAACAAATCATATAGATTAAAATGAGAACTCCAATATTTTGTCAAGTTTCATAGAGCTACTACAAACCATGTTGGATTCAGAGTTCCAAATTCATCTATCTATATATAGAGAAAAATGGAAATCCTAAATATAAAAACTGCTTCTGTAGACGAACGCTTTAACCTAGAAGAACAAAATTTGGTGAGCCAATGGGATTTGTGTACTGATCATTACCACCAAGAATCATCAAGATTGGGTGAAGAAATATTTCCTGGTATTTTGAAACTCGTTATTCCTTAGAAGCTTGGCAACACCTTTCAATGAAAGTGCTTTTCCACAGTCTGTGCCTTGGGCTACTTGAAGAGGAAACAAACCATAGAGACAAAACTGAGAACTCCTTTATTTTGTAAAGTTTCAAAGACCTACTACAAACCATGTTGGATTTAGAGTTCTAAATTCATCTATCTATATACAAGAGAACAGAGTGAAACCCAAATAAAAAAACTGCTACTGTAGTCGAACGCTTCAACCTAGAAGAACAAAATTTGGTGAGCCACGTGGGATTTGTGTACTGGTCATTACCACCAAGTATCTTTAAGATTGGGTGAAAAATATTTGCTGGTATTTCGGAAAATCGTAATATTTTGGAAGCTTGGCAACCCTTTCAATGAAAGTGCTTTTCCAAGGTATCTGCTTAGGGCTACTTTAAGAGGAACCAAACCATAGAGACAAAACTGGGAACTACTTTTTTTTTGTCACGTTTCAAAGGGCTACTACAAACCATATTGTATTTAGAGTTCCAATTTCATCTATCTATATAGGAGAGAACAGAGGGAAACCTAAAAACATAAACTGCTACTGTAAACGAACCCTTCAAACTAGAAGAACAAAATTTGGTGAGTCAAGTGGGATTTGTTTACCGATCATTACCACCAAGTATCATCAAGTTTGGGTGAATAAATATTTGCTGGTATTTCAGAAACTCGTTATTTCTTGGAAGCTGGGCAACCCCTTTCCTTGAAAGTGCTTTTCCACAGTCTGTGCCTAGGGCTACTTGAAGAGGAAACAAACCATAGAGACAAAACTGAGAACTCCTTTATTTTGTCAAGTTTCAAAGAGCTACTACAAACCATGTTGGAGTTAGAGTTTCAAATTCATCTATTTATATAGGAGAGAAAAGAGTGAAACCTAAAAATAAAAACGTCTACTGTAAAGGAACGCGTCAAGCTCGAAGAACAAAATTTGGTGAGCCAAGTGGGATTTGTGTACTGATGATTACCACCACGAATTATCATGTTTGGGTGTAAAAATATTTGCAGGTATTTCGGAAACTCGTTATTTTTTTAGCTTGGAAACCCCTTTCAATGAAACTGCTATTCCACAATCGGTGCCTAGGGCTACATGAAGAGGAAACAAACCATATAGACAAAACTGAGAACTACTTTATTTTGTCAAGTTTCAAAGAGCTATTACAAACCATGTTGGATTTAGTGTGCCAAATTCATCTATCTATATAAGAGAGAACAGAGTGAAACCTACATATAAAAACTGCTACTGTAGACGAACGCGTCAACCAAGAAGAACAAAATTTGGTGAGCCAAGTGGGATTTGTGTGCTGATCATTACCACCAAGAATCATCAAGATTGGGTGAAAAAATATTTCCTGGTATTTCGGAAACTCGTTTTTCCGTAGAAGCTTGGCAACCCCTTTCAATGAAAGTGCTTTTCCACAGTCTGTGCCTAGGGCTATTGAAGAGGAAACAAACCATAGAGACAAAACTGAGAACTCCTTTATTTTCTCAAATTTCAAAAAGCTACTACAAACCATGTTGTATTTAGAGTTCCAAATTCATCGATCTATATAAAATAAAACAGAGTGAAACCTAAAAATAAATATTGCTACTGTAAACGAACGCTTCAACCTAGAAGAACAAAATTTGGTGAACCAAGTGTGATTTGTGTACTTTTCATTACCAAGAGGTATCATCTAGATTTGGTGAAAAAATATTTGCTGGTATTTCGGAAACTCGTAATTTCTTGGAAGCATGGCAACCCGTTTCAATGAAAGTGTTTTCCACAGTCGCTGCTTAGGGCTACTTGAAGAGGAAACAAACTATAGAGACAAAACTGAGAGCTACTTTTTTTTGTCAAGTTTCAAAAGGCTACTACAAATCATGTTGCATTTAGAGTTCCAAATTCATCTATCTATATAGGAGAGAACAGAGTGAAACCTAAAAATAAAAACTGCTACTGTAAACGAATGGTTCAACCTAGAAGAACAAAATTTGGTGAGCCATCTGGGCTTTGTGTACTTGTCATTACCACCAGGTATCATCAAGATTGGGTGAAAAAATATTTGCTGGTATTTCGGAAACTCGTTATTTTTTAGAATCTTCGCAACCCCTCTCAACCTCTTTCAATGAAAGTGCTTTTCCACAGTTTCTGCTTAGGGCTACTTAAAGAGGAAACAAAACATAGAGACAAAACTGAGAACTACTTTATTTTGTCAAGTTTCAAAGAGCTACTACAAACCATGTTGTATTTAGAGTGCCAAATTCATGTATCTATATAAGAGAGAACAGAGTGAAACCTACATATAAAAACTGCTACTGTAGACGAACGCTTCAACCTAGAAGAACAAAATTTGGTGAGTCAAGTTGGATTTGTGTACTGATCATTACCACGAAGAATCATCAAGATTGGGTGAAAATATATTTCCTGGTATTTCGGAAACTCGTTATTCCTTAGAAGCTTGGCAACCCCTCTCAATGAAAGTGCTTTTCCACAGTCTGTGCCTAGGGCTACTTGAAGAGGAAACAAACCATAGAGACAAAATTGAGAACTCCTTTATTTTGTCAAGTTTCAAAGAGCTACTACAAACCATGCTGGATTTAGAGTTCCAAATTTATCTAAATATATAGTAGAGAACAGAGTGAAACCTAAATATAAAAACAGCTATTGTAGACGAACGCTTCAACCTAGAAGGACAAAATTTGGTGAGAAAAGTGGGATTTGTGTACTGATCATTACCACCAAGAATCATCAAGATTGGGTGAGGAAATATTTCCTGGTATTTTGAAAATCTTTATTCCTTAGAAGCTTGGCAACCCCTTTCAATGAAAGTGCTTTACCACAGCTGTACCTAGGGGAACTTGAAGAGGAAACAAACCATAGAGACAAAACTGAGAACTCCTTTATTTCGTCAAGATTCAAAAAGCTACTACAAACCATGTTGGATTTAGAGTTCCAAATTCATCTATCTATAAAGGCGAGAACAGAGAGAAACCTAAAAATAAAAACTGCTACTGTAAATGAACGGTTCTACCTAGAAGAACAAAATTTGGTGAGCCAAGTGGGATTTGTGTACTTGTCATTACCACCACGTATCATACACATTGGGTGAAAAAATATTTGCTGGTATTTCGGAAACTCGTAATTTCTTGGAAGCTTGGCAACCCCTTTCAATGAAAGTGCTTTTCCACAGTCTCTGCATAGGGCTACATGAAGTGGAAACAAATCATAGAGAGAAATCTGAGAACTCCTTTATTTTGTCAAGTTTCAAAGAGCTACTACAAACCATGTTGAATTATCGTTCCAAATTCATCTACCTATATAGGAGAGAATTGAGGGAATACTAAAAATATAAACTGCTACTGTAAACGAACGCTTCAACCTAGAAGAACAAAATTTGGTGAGCCAAGTGGGATTTGTGTACTTGTCATTACCACCACGTATCATCCACATTGGGTGAAAAAATATTTGCTGGTATTTCGGAAACTCGTAATTTCTTGGAAGCTTGGCAACCTCTTTCAATGAAAGTGCTTTTCCACAGTTTCTGCTTAGGGCTACTTAAAGAGGAAACAAAACATAGGGACAAAACTGAGAACTACTTTATTTTGTCAAGTTTCAAAAAGCTACTACAAACCATGTTGGATTTAGATTTTCAAATTCATCTATCTATATAGGAGAGAACAGAGGGAAACCTAAATATAAAAACGGCTACTGTACACGAACGCTTCATCCTAGAAGAACAGAATTTGGGGAGCCAATTGGGATTTGTGTAATGATCATTACCACCAAGAATCATCAAGATTGGGTGAAGAAATATTTCCTGGTATTTTGAAACTCGTTATTCATTACAAGCTTGGCAACCCCTTTCAATGTAAGTGCTTTTCCACAGTCTGTGCCTATGGCTACTTGAAGAGAAAACAAACCATAGAGACAAAACTGAGATCTCCTTTATTTTGTCAAGATTCAAAAGGCTACTACAAACCATGTTGGATTTAGAGTTCCAAATTCATCTGTCTTTATAGGAGAGAACAGAGGGAAACCTAAATATAAAAACTGCTACTGTAGATGAACGCTTCAACCTAGAGGAACAAAATTTGGTGAGCGAAGTGGGATTTGTGTACTGATCATTACCACCAAGTAGCATCAAGTTTTGGTGAAAGAATATTTGCTGGTATTTCGGAAACTCGTTATTTCTTAGAAACTTGGTTACCCCTCTCAATAAAAGTGCTTTTCCACAGTCTGTGCCTAGGGCTACTTTAAGAGGAAACAAACCATAGAGACTAAACTGAGAACTTCAATATTTTGTCAAGTTTCAAAGAGCTACTAAAAACCATGTTGTATTTAGAGTTCCAAATTCATCTATCTATATAGGAGAGAACAGAGTGAAACCCAAACATAAAAACTGCTACTGTAGACGAACGCTTCAACCTAGAAGAACAGAATTTGGGGAGCCAAGTGGGATTTGTGTAATGATCATTACCACCAAGAATCATCAAGATTGGGTGAAGAAATATTTCCTGGTATTTTGAAAGTCGTTATTCCTTAGAAGATTGGCAACCCCTCTCAATGAGTGTGCTTTTACACAGTCTGTGCCTAGGGCTACGTGAAGAGGAAACAAACCATAGAGACAAAACTGAGAACTACTTTATTTTGTCAAGATTCAGAAAGCTACTACAAACCATGTTGTATTTAGAGTTCCAAATTCATCTATCAATATACGAGAGAAAAGAGAGAAACCTAAAAATAAAAACTGCTACTGTAAACGAACGCTTCAACCTAGAAGAACAAAATTTGGTGAGCCAAGTGGGCTTTGTATACTTGTCATTACCACCAGGTATCGTCAAGTTTTGGTGAAAAAATATTTGCTGGTATTTCGGAAACTCATAATTTCTTGGAAGCTTGGCAACCCCTTTCAATGAAAGTGCTTTTCCACAGTCTCTGATTAGGGCTACTTGAAGAGGAAACAAACCATAGAGACAAAACTGAGAACTCCTTTATTTTGTCAAGTTTCAAAGAGCTACTACAAACCATGTTGGATTTAGAGTTCCAAATTCTTCTATCTATATATAGAGAACAAAGGGAAACCTAAATATAAAAACTGCTACTGTAGACGAACGCTTCAACCTAGATGAACAAAATTTGGTGAGCCAATGAGATTTGTGTACTGATCATTACCACCAAGTATCATCAAGATTGGGTGAAGAAATGTTTCCTGGTATTTTGAAACTCGTTAATCCTTAGAAGCTTGGCAACCCCTCTCTATGAGTGTGCTTTTACACAGTCTGTGCCTAGGGCTACTTGCGGAGGAAACAAACCATAGAGACAAAACTGAGAACTCCTTTATTTTGTCAAGTTTCAAAGAGCTACTACAAACCATGTTGGATTTAGTGTTCCAAATTCATCTATCTATATAGATGAGAACAGAGTGAAACCTAAATATAAAAACTGCTACTGTGGACGAACGCTTCAACCTAGAAGAACAAAATTTAATGAGCCACGTGGGATTTGTAAACTTGGTCATACCACCAAGTATCTTCAAGATTGTGTGAAAAATATTTGCTGGTATTTCGGAAACTCGTAATATCATGGAAGCTTGGCAACCACATTCAATGAAAGTGCTTTTCCACGGTCTCTGCTTAGGGCTACTGGAAGAGGAAACAAACCATTGAGACAAAACTGGGAACTACTTTTTTTTGTCACGTTTCAAAGGGCTACAACAAACCATGTTGTATTTAGAGTTCCAAATTTATCTATCTATATAGGAGAGAACAGAGGGAAACTAAAACCATAAATTGCTACTGTAAACGAACCCTTCAAACTAGAATAACAAAATTTGGTGAGCCAAGTGGGATTTGTGTACCAATCATTACCACCAAGTATCATCAAGATTGCGTAAAAAAATATTTGCTGATATTTCTGAAACTCGGTAGTTCTTAGAAGCTTGGCAACCCCTCTCATTGAAAGTGCTTTTCCACACCTGTGCTTAGGGCTACTTGAAGAGGAAACAAACCATAGAGACAAAAGTGAGAACTCCTTTATTTTGTCAAGTTTCAAAGAGCTACTATAAACCATGGGGGATTTAGAGTTCCAAATTCATCTATCTATATAGGAGAGAACAGAGTGAAACCTATATATAAAAACTGCTGATATAGACGAACGCTTCAACCTAGAAGAACAGAATTTGGTGAGCCAAGTGGGATTAGTGTACTTGTCATTACCACCACGTATCTTCATGTTTGGGTGAAAAAATATTTGATGGTATTTGGAAACTCGTAATTTCTTGGAAGCTTTGCAACCCTTTCAATGAAAGTGCTTTTCCACAGTCTGTGCTTAGGGCTACGTGAAGAGGAAAGAAATCATAGAGACTAAACTGAGAACTTCAATATTTTGTCAAGTTTCAAAGAGCTACTACAAACCATGTTGGATTTAGAGTTCCAAATTCATCTATCTATATAGGAGAGAACAGAGTGAAACCTAAATATAAAAACTGCTACTATAGTCGAACGCTTAAACCTAGAAGAACAGAATTTGATGAGCCAAGTGGGATTTTGTACTGATCATTACCACCAAGTATCATCAAGATTGGGTGAACAAATATTTGCTGGTATTTCAAAAACTCGTTATTTCTTCGAAGCTTGGCAACCCCTTTCAATTTAAGTGCTTTTCCACAGTCTGTGTCTAGGACTACTTGAAGAGGAAACAAACCAAAGAGACAAAACTGAGAACTCCTTTATTTGTAAAGTTTCAAAGAGCTACTACAATCCATGTTGGATTTAGAGTTCCAAATACATCTATCTATACAGGAGAGAACTGAGAGAAACCTAAAAATAAAAACTGCTACTGTAAACGAACGCTTCAACCTAGAAGAACAAAATTTGGTGAGCCAAGTGGGCTTTGTGTACTTGTCATTACCACCAGGTATCGTCAAGATTTGGTGAAAAAATATTTGCTGGTATTTCGGAAACTCATAATTTTTTGTAAGCTTGGCAATCCCTTTCAATGAAAGTGCTTTTCCACAATCTCTGCTTAGGGCTACTTGAAGAGGGTAAAACCATAGAGACAAAACTGAGAACTCCTTTATTTTGTCAAGTTTCAAAGAGATACTACAAACCATGTTGGATTTAGCGTTCCAAATTTATCTATCTATATAGAAGAGAACAGAGTGAAACCTAAATATAATAACTGCTACTGTAGACGAACGCTTTAACCTAGAAGAACAAAATTGGTGATCCACGTGGATTTGTGTACTGGTCATTACCACCAAGTATCTTCAAGATTGGGTGAAAAATATTTGCTGGTATTTCGGAAAGTCGTAATTTCTTGGAAGCTTGGCAACCCTTTCAATGAAAGTGCTTTTCCTCGGACTCTGCTTAGGGCTACTTGAAGAGGAAACAAACCATAGAGACAAAACTGGTAACTACTTTTTTTTTGTCAAGTTTCTAAGGGCTACTACAAACCATGTTGTATTTAGAGTTCCAAATTCATCTATCTTATATAGGAGAGAACAGAGGGAAACCTAAAAACATAAACTGCTCCTGTAAACGAACGCTGCCAACTAGAAGATCAAAATTTGGTGAGTCAAGTGGGATTTGTGTACCGATCATTACCACAAAGTATTATCAAGATTGGGTGAAAAAATATTTGCTGGTATTTCGGAAACTCGTTATTTCTTGGAAGCTTGCCAAACCCTTTAAATGAAAGTGCTTTAACACAGTCTGTGCGTAGGGCAACTTGAAGAGGAAACAAACCATAGAGACAAAACTGAGAACTCCTTTATTTTGTCAAGTTTCAAAGAGCTACTACAAACCATGTTGGATTTAGAGTTCCAAATTCATCTATATATATAGGAGAGAACAGATAAAAACCCAAAAATAAAAACTGCTACTAACAACGAACATTTCAACGTAGAAAATGAAAATTTAGTGAGCCAAGTGGGATTTGTGTACTGATCATTACCACCAAGTGTCATCACCATTGGGTGAAAAAATATTTGCTGTTATTTCGAAAACTCGTTATTTCTTAATATGTTGGAAACCCCTCTCAATAAAAGTGCTTTTCCACAGTCTGTGCCTAGGACTACTTGAAGATGAAAAAAACCATAGAGACAAAACTGAGAACTCCTTTATTTTGTCAAGTTTCAAAGAGCTACCACAAACCATGTTGGAGTTAGAGTTTCAAATTCATCTATCTATATAGGAGAGAACAGAGTGAAACCTAAAAATAAAAAGGGCTACTGTAAAGAACCCTTCAACCTCGAGAACAAAATTTGGTGAGCCAAGTGGGATTTGTGTACTGATCATTACCACCACAAATTATCATGATTGGGTGAAAAAAACTTGCTGGTATTTCGGAAACTCGATATTTCTTGGAGGCTAGGCAACCCCTTTCAATGAAAGTGCTATTCCACAATCTGTGCCTAGGGCTACTTGAAGAGGAAACAAACCATAGAGACAAAACTGAGACCTACTTTATTTTATCAAGTTTCAAAGAGCTATTACAAACCATGTTGGATTTAGTGTGCCAAATTCATCTATCTATATAAGAGAGAACAGAGTAAAACCTGCATATAAAAACTGCTACTGTAGACGAACGCTTCAACCTAGAAGAACAAAATTTGGTGAGCAAAGTGGGATTTGTGTACTGATCATTACCACCAAGAATCATCAAGACTGGGTGAAAAAAATTTTCCTGGTATTTCGGAAACTCGTTTTTCCTTAGAAGCTTGGCAACCCCTTTCAATGAAAGTGCTTTTCCACAGTCTGTGCCTAGGGCTACTTGAAGAGGAAACAAAAAATAGAGACAAAACTGAGAACTCCTTTATTTTGTCAAGTTTCAAAGAGCTACTACAAACCATGTTGTATTTAGAGTTCCAAATTCATCTATCTGTATAGGAGAGAACAGAGTGAAACCTAAATATAAAAACTGCTACTGTAGACGAACGCTTCACCCTAGAAGAACAGAATTTGGGGAGCCAAGTGGGATTTGTGTAGTGATCATGACCACCAAGAATCATCAAGATAGGGTGAAGAAATATTTCCTGGTTTTGAAACTCATTATTCCTTAGAAGCTTGGCAACCCTTTCAATGAAAGTGCTTTTCATAGTCTCTGCCTAGGGCTACTTGAAGAGGAAACAAGCCATAGAGACAAAACTGAGAACTCCTTTATTTTGTCAAGATTCAAAAAGCTACTACAAACCATGTTGGATTTAGAGTTCCAAATTCATCTATATAGGAGAGAACAGAGAGAAACCTAAAAATGAAAACTGCTACTGTAAACGAACGCTTCAACCTAGAAGAACAAAATTTGGTGAGCCAAGTGGGCTTTGTGTACTTGTCATTACCACCAGGTATCATCAAGAATTGGTGAAAAAATATTTGCTGGTATTTCGAAAACTCATAATTTCTTGGAAGCTTGGCAACCCCTTTCAATTAAAGTGCTTGCACAGTTTCTGCTTAGGGCTACCTGAAGAGGATACAAAAAATAGAGACAAAAGTAAGAACTCCTTTATTTTGTCAAGTTTCAAAGAGCTACTACAAACCATGTTGGATTTAGAGTTCCAAATTCTTCTATCTATATATAGAGAACAAAGGGAAACCTAAATATCAAAACTGCTACTGTAGTCGAACGCTTCAACCTAGATGAACAAAATTTGGTGAGCCAATGGGATTTGTGTACTGATCATTACCACCAAGTATCATCAAGATTGGGTGAAGAAATATTTCCTGGTATTTTGAAACTCGTTATTCCCTTAGAAGCTTGGCAACCCCTCTCAATGAGTGTGCTTTTACACAGTCTGTGCCTAGGGCTACTTGAAGAGGAAACAAACCATAGAGACAAAACTGAGAACTCCTTTATTTTGTCAAGTTTCAAAGAGCTACTACAAACCATGTTGGATTTAGAGTTCCAAATTTATCTGTCTATATAAGTGAGAACAGAATGAAACCTACGTATAAAAGTGCTAATGTAGACGAACGCTTCAACTAGAAGAACAAAATTTGGAGAGTCAAATGGGATTTGTGTACTCATCATTACCACCAAGTATCATCAAGATTGCGTAAAAAAATATTTGCTGGTATTTCTGAAACTCGTTATTTCCTAGAAGCTTGGCAACCCCTCTCATTGAAAGTGCTTTTCCACACCTGTGCCTAGGGCTACTTGAAGAGGAAATAAACCATAGAGACAAAACTGAGAACTCCTTTATTTTGTCAAGTTTCAAAGAGCTACTATAAACCATGGGGGATTTAGAGTTCCAAATTCATCTATCTATATAGGAGAGAACAGAGTGAAACCTATATATAAAAACTGCTGCTACAGACGAACGCTTCAACCTAGAAGAACAGAATTTGGTGAGCCAAGTGGGATTAGTGTACTTGTTATTACCCCCACGTATCTTCATGTTTGGGTGAAAAAATATTTGATGGTATTTGGAAACTCGTAATTTCTTGGAAGCTTGGCAACCCCTTTCAATGAAAGTGCTTTTCCACAGTCTCTGCTTAGGGCTACGTGAAGAGGAAACAAATCATAGAGACTAAACTGAGAACTCCAATATTTTGTCAAGTTTCAAAGAGCTACTACAAACCATGTTGGATTTAGAGTTCCAAATTCATCTATCTGTATAGGAGAGAACAGAGTGAAACCTAAATGTAAAAACTGCTACTATAGTCAAACGCTTAAACCTAGAAGAACACAATTTGGTGAGCCAAGTGGGATTTGTGTATGATCATTACCACCAAGTATCATCAAGATTGGGTGAAAAAATATTTTCTGGTATTTCGGAAACTCGTTATTTCTTCGAAGCTTGGCAACCCCTTACAATGTAAGTGCTTTTCCACAGTCTGTGTCTAGGACTACTTGAAGAGGAAACAAACCGAAGTGAGAACTCCTTTATTTTGTAAAGTTTCAAAGAGCTACTACAATCCATGTTGGATTTAGAGTTCCAAATTCATCTATCTATATAGGAGAGAACAGAGTGAAACCTAAAAATAAAAACAGCTACTGCAATCGAACGCTTCAACCTAGAAGAACAACATTTGGTGAGCCAAGTGGGATTTGTGTACTGATCATTACCACAACTTATCAGCAAGATTGGTTGAAAAAATATTTGCTGGTATTTCGGAAACTCGTTATTTCTTGGAAGATTGGAAACCCCTTTCAATGAAAGTGCTTTTCCACAGTATGTGCCTAGGGCTACTTGAAGCTTAAACAAAACATAGAGACAAAACTGAGAACTACTTTATTTTGTGAAGTTTCAAAGAGCTACTACAATCCATGTTGGATTTTGAGTGCCAAATTCATCTATCTATATAAGAGAGAACAGAGTGAAACCTACATATAAAAACTGCTACTGTAGACGAACGCTTCAACCTACAAGAACAGAATTTGGTGAGTCAAGTGGGATTTTTGTACTGATCATTACCACCAAGAATCATCAAGATTGGGTGAAAAAATATTTCCTGGTTTTCGAAAAATCGTTATTCCTTAGAAGCTTGGCAACCCCTCTCAATGAAAGTGCTTTTCCACAGTCTGTTCCAGGGCTACTTGAAGAGAAAACAAACCATAGAGACAAAACTGAGAACTCCTTTATTTTCCCAAGATTCAAAAAGCTACTACAAACCATGTTGGATTTAGAGTTCCAAATTCATCTATCTATATAGGAGAGAACAGAGAGAAACCTAAAAATAAAAACTGCTACTGTAAAAGAACGCTTCAACCTAGAAGAACAAAATTTGGTGAGCCAAGTGAGCTTTGTGTACTTGTCATTACCACCAGGTATCATCAAGAATTGGTGAAAACATATTTGCTGATATTTCGAAAACTCATAATTTCTTGGAAGCTTGGCAACCCCTTTCAATTAAAGTGCTTTTGCACAGTTTCTGCTTAGGGCTACCTGAAGAGGAAACAAAAAACAGAGACAAAAATGAGAACTACTTTATTTTGTCAAGTTTCAAAGAGCTACTACAAACCATGTTGGATTTAGAGTTCCAAATTCATCTATCTATATAGAAGAGAACAGAGTGAATCCTAAATATAAAAACTGCTACTGTAGACGAACACTTTAACCTAGAACAAAATTTGGAGAGCCACGTGGTATTTGTGTACTGGTCATTACCACCAAATATCTTCAAGATTGGGTGAAAAATATTTGCTGGTATTTCGGAAAATCGTAATTTCTTGAAAGCTTGGCAACCCCTTTCAATGAAAGTGCTTTTCCACAGTCTCTGCTTAGGGCTACTTGAAGAGGAAACAAACCATAGAGACAAAACTGGGAACTACTTTTTTTTGTCAAGTTTCAAAGGGCTACTACAAACCATGTACTATATAGAGTTCCAAATTCATCTATCTATTTAGGAGAGAACAGAGGGAAAACTAAAAACATAAACTGCTACTGTAAACGAACGCTTAAAACTAGAAGTACAAAATTTGGTGAACCAAATGGGATTTGTGACCTTATCATTACCACCAAGTATCATCAAGATTGGGTGAAAAAATATTTACTGGTACTTCGGAAAATCGTTATTTCTTAGAAGCTTGGCAACCCCTCTCAATGAAAGTGCTTTTCCACAGTCTGTGACTAGGACTACTCGAAGAGGAAACAAACCATAGAGACAAAACTGAGAACTCCTTTATTTTGTCAAGTTTCAAAGAGCTACTACAAACCATGTTGGATTTAGAGTTCCAAATTCATCTATCTATATAGGAGAGTACAGAGTGAAACCTACACATAAAAAGTGCTACTGTAGGCGAACGTGTCAACGTAGAAGAACAAAATTTGGTGAGCCAAGTAGGATTTGTGTACTGATCATTACCACCAAGTATCATCAAGATTGGGTGAGAAAATATTTGCTGGTATTTCGGAAACTCGTTATTTCTTAGAAGCTTGGCAACCCCTCTCAATGAAAGTGCTTTTCCACAGTCTGTGACTAGGACTACTTGAAGAGGAAACAAACCATAGAGACAAAACTACGAACTCCTTTATTTTGTCAAGTTTCAAAGAGCTACTACAAACCATGTTGGATTTAGAGTTCCAAATTCATCTATCAACATAGGAGAGAACAGAGGGAAACCTAAAAATAAAAACTGCTACTGTAAACGAACGCTTCAACTTAGAAAGAAAATTTGGTGAGCCAAGTGGGATTTGAGTACTGATTATTACCACAAAGTATCATCCAGATTGGGTGAAAAAATATTTGCTGGTAATTCAGAAACTCGTTATTTCTTAGAAGCTTGGCATCCCTTGTCAATGAAAGTGCTTTTCCACAGTCTGTGCCTAGGGCTACTTGAAGAGGAAAGAAACCATAGAGACAAAAATGAGAACTTCTTTATTTTGTCAAGTATCAAAGAGCTACAACAAACCATGCTGGATTTAGAGTTCCAAATTCATCTATCTATATAGGAGAGAACAGAGAGAAACCAAAAATAAAAACTGCTACTGTAGACGAACGCTTCAACCTAGAAGAACAACATTTGGTGAGCCAAGTGGGATTTGTGTTCTGATCATTACCACCAAGTAGGATCAAGATTGGGTGAAAAAATATTTGCCGGTATTTCGGAAAAATTTTATTTCTTAGATGCTTGGTAACCCCTCTCAATGAAAGTGCTTTTCCACAGTCTTTTCCTAGGGCTACTTGAGGAGGAAACAAACCATAGAGACAAAACTGAGAACTCCATTTTTTTCTCACGTTTTAAAGAGCTACTACAAACCATGTTGAATTTAGAGTTCCAAATTCATCTATCTATATAGAAGAGAACAGAGTGAAACCTACATATAAAAACTGCTACTGTAGACGAACACTTCAACCTAGAAGAACAAAATTTGGTCAGTCCAATGGGATTTGTGTACTGATCATTACCTCCAAGTATCATCAAGATTGGGTGAAAAAATATTTGCTGGTATTTCGGAAACTCGTAATTTCTTGGAAGCTTGGCAACCCCTTTCAATGACAGTGCTTCTCCACAGTCTCTGCTTAGGGCTACTTGAAGAGGAAACAAATCATAGAGACAAAACTGAGAACTCCTTTATTTTGTCAAGTTTCAAAGAGCTACTACAAACCATGTTGGATTTAGAGTTCCAACTTCATCTATCTAAACAGGAGAAAACAGAAGGAACCTAAAAATATAAACTGCTACTGTAAATGAACGCTTCAAACTAGAAGAACAAAATTTTGTGAGTCAAGTGGGATTTGTGTACCGATCATTACCACCAAGTATCATCAAGTTTCTTGAAAAAATATATGCTGGTATTTCGGAAACTCGTTATTTCTTGGAAGCTTGGCAACCCCTCTCAATGAAAGTGCTTTTCCACAGTCTGTGCCTAGGGCTATTTGAAGTGGAAACACACCATAGAGACAAAACTGAGAACTACTTTATTTTGTCAAGTTTCAAAGAGCTACTACAAACCATGTTGGATTTAGAGTTCCAAATTCATCTATCTATATAGGAGAGAACAGAGTGAAACCTAAATATAAAAACTACTACTGTAGACGAAAGCTTCAACCTAGAAGAACAAAATTTTTGAGCCAAGTGGGATTTGTGTACTGATCATTACCACCACGTATCATCAAGATTGTGTGAAACAATATTTGCTGGAATTTCGGAAACTCGTTATTTCTTGGAAGCTTGGCAACCCCTCTCAATGAAAGTGCTTTTCCACAGTCTGTGCCTAGGGCTACTTGAAGTGGAAACACACCATAGAGACAAAACTGAGAACGACTTTATTTTGTCAAGTTTCAAAGATCTACTACAAACCATGTTGGATTTAGAGTACCAAATTCATCTATCTATATGGGAGGGAACAGAGTGAATCCTACATATAAAAACTGCTACTGTAGATGAACGCTTAAACCTAGAAGAACAAAATTTGGTGAGCCAAGTGTACTTGTCATTACCACCACGTATCATCCAGATTGGGTGAAAAAATATTTGCTGGTATTTAGGAAACTCATAATTTCTTGGAAGCTTGGAAAACCCTTTCAATAAAAGTGCTTTTCAACAGTATGTGCCTAGGGCTACTTGAAGAGGACACAAACCATAGAGACAAAACTGAGAACTCCTTTAATATGTCGTGATTCATAAAGCTACTACAAACCATGTTGTATTTAGAGTTCCAAATTCATCTATCTATATAGGAGAGAACAGAGTGAAACCTAAAAATAAAACTGCTATGGTAAACAAACACTTGAACATGGAAGAACAAAATTTCGTGAGCCAAGTGGGCTTTGTGTACTTGTCATTACCACAAGGTATCATCAAGATTGGGTGAAAAAAATATTTGCTGATATTTCGGAAATCTTAATTTCTTGGAAGCTTGGCAAACCCTTTCAATGAAAGTGCTTTTCCACAGTCTCTTCTAAGGGCTACTTGAAGAGGAAACACACCATAGAGACAAAACTGAGAACTACTTTATTTCTCAAGTTTCAAAAGGCTAGTAAACACCATGTTGTATTTAGAGTTCCAAATTCATCTATCTATATAGGAGAGAACACAGTGAAACCTAAAAATAAAATCTGCTACTGTAAACGAACGCTTCAACCTAGAAGAACAACATTTGGTGAGTCAAGTGGGATTTGTGTACTGATCATTATGACCACGTATCATCAAGATTGGGTGAAAAAATATTTGCTGGTATTTCGGTAACTCGTTCTTTCTTGGAAGCTTGGCAAACCATCTCAACGAAAATGCTTTTACACAGTCTGTGCCTAGGGCTACTTGAAAAGGAAACAAACCATAGAGACAAAAACTAAGAACTCCTTTATTTTGTCAAGTTTCAATGAGCTACTACAAACCATGTTGGATTTAGAGTTCCAAATTCATCTATCTATATAGGAGAGAACAGAGGGAAACCTAACTATAAAAAGTGCTACTGTAGACGAACGCTTCAACCTAGAAGAACACAATTTGGTGAGCCAAGTGGGATTTGTGTTCTGATGATTACCACCAAGTAGCATCAATATTGGGTTAAAAAATATTTGCTGGTATTTCGGAAACTCGTTATTACTTAGAAGCTTGGCAACCCCTTTCAATGAAAGTACTTTTCCACAGTCTGTGCCTAGGGTATTTGAGACGAAACAAAAATAGAGTCAAAAGTGATAAGTACTTTATTTTGTCAAGTTTCAAAGAGTTACTATAAACCATGTTGTATTTAGAGTTCCAAATTCATCTATCAATGTAGGAGAGAACAGAGTGAAACCTAAAAATAAAACTGCTACTGTAATCGAAAGCTTCAACGTAGAAGAATAACATTAGGTGAGCCAAGTGGGATTTGTGTACTGATAATTACCACCACGTATCATCAAGATAGGGTGAAAAAATATTTGCTGGTATTTCGGAAACTCGTTATTTCTTGGAAGCTTGGCAACCCCTCTCAATGAAATTGCTTTTCACACTCTGTGCCTAGGGATATTTGAAGAGGAAACAAACCATAGAGACAAAACTGAGAACTCCTTTATTTTGTCAAGTTTCAAAGGGCTACTACAAACCATGTTGTATTTTGAGTTCCAAAATCATCTATCAATATAGGAGAGAACAGAGTGAAACCTAAAAATAAAAACTGCTACTGAAAAAGAAAGCTTCAACCTAGAAGAACAAAATTTGGTGAGCCAAATGGGCTTTGTGTACTTGTCATTACCACCAGGTATCATCAAGATTTGGTGAAAAAATATTTGCTGGTATTTCGGAAACTCGTAATTTCTTGGAATCTTGGCAACCCCTTTCAATGAAAGTGGTTTTCCACAGTCTGTGCCTAGGGCTACTTGAAGAGGAAACAAACCATAGAGACAAAAGTGAGAACTTCTTTATTTTGTCAAGATTCAAAAACTACTACAAACCATGTTGGATTCAGAGTTCCAAATTCATCTGTCTGTATAGGAGAGAACAGAGTGAAACCTAAATATAAAAACTGCTACTGTAGACGAACGCTTCAACCTAGAAGAAGCAAATTTGGTGAGCAACGTGGGATTTGTGTACTGATCATTACCACCACGTATAATCAAGATTGTGTGAAAAAAATATGTGCTGGAATTTCGGAAGCTCGTTATTCCTTAGAAGCTTGGCAACCCCTTTAAATGAAAGTGCCTTTCCACAGTCTGTGCCTAGGGCTACTTGAAGTGGAAACACACCATAGAGACAAAACTGAGAACGACTTTATTTTGTCAAGTTTCAAAGAGCTACTACAAACCATGTTGGATTTAGAGTACCTAATTCATCTATCTATATGGGAGGGAACAGAGTGAATCCTACATATAAAAACTGCTACTGTTGACGAATGCTTCAACCTAGAAGAAGAAAATTTGGAGAGCCAAGTGGGATTTGTGCACTTGTCATTGCCACCACGTATCATCAAGAATGGGTGAAAAAACATTTGCTGGTATTTTGGAAACTCGTAATTTCTTGGAAGCTTGGAAAACCCTTTCAATGAAAGTGCTTTTCAACAGTATGTGCCTAGGGCTACTTGAAGAGGAAACAAACCATAGAGACAAAACTGAGAACTCCTTTATTTTGTCAAGTTTCAAAGAGCTACTACAAACCATGTTGGATTTAGAGTTCCAAATTCATCTATCAATATAGAAGAGAACAGAGTGAAACCTAAAAATAAAAGCTGCTACTGTAAACAAACGCTTGAACCTAGAAGAACAAAATTTGGTGAGCCAAGTGGGCTTTGTGTACTTGTCATTACCACCAGGTATCATCAAGATTGGGTGAAAATATATTTGCTGATATTTCGGAAATCTTAATTTCTTGGAAGCTTGGCAAAACCTTTCAATGAAAGTGCTTTACCACAGTCTATTCTTATGGCTACTTGAAGAGGAAACACACCATAGAGACAAAACTGAGAACTACTTTACTTTGTCAAGTTTCAAAGAGCTACTACAAACCATGTTGGATTTAGAGTTCCAAATTCATGTATCTATATAGGAGAGAACAGAGTGAAACCTAAAAACATAAACTGCTACTGTAAACGAACGCTTCAACGTAGAAGAACAACATTTGGTGAGTCAAGTGGGATTTGTGTACTTGTAATTGCCACCACGTATCATCAAGATTGGGTAAAAAAATATTTGCTGGTATTTTGAAAACTTGTAATTTCTTGGAAGCTTGGCAACCCCTTTCAATGACAGTGCTTCTCCACAGTCTCTGCTTAGGGCTACTTGAAGAGGAAACACATCATAGAGAAAAAACTGAGAACTCCTTTATTTTGTCAAGTTTCAAAGAGCTACTACAAACCATGTTGGATTTAGAGTTCCAAATTCATCTATCTATATAGGAGAGAACAGAGGGGACCGAAAAATATAAACTGCTACTGTAAACGAACGCTTCAAACTAGATGAACAAAATTTGATGTGTCAAGTGGGATTTGTGTACCGATCATTCCCACCAAGTATCATCAAGTTTCTTGAAAAAATATTTGCTGGTATTTCAGAAACTCGTTATTTCTTGGAAGCTTGGCAACCCCTCTCAATGAAAGTGCTTTTCCACAGTCTGTGCCTAGGCTACTTGAAGTGGAAACACACCGTAGAGACAAAACTGAGAACTACTTTATTTTGTCAAGTTTCAAATAGCTACTACAAACCATGTTGGATTTAGAGTTCCAAATTCATCTATCTATATAGGAGAGAACAGAGTGAAACCTAAATATAAAAACTGCTACTGTAGACGAACGCCTCAACCTAGAAGAACAAAATTTGTGAGCCAAGTGGGATTTTTGTACTGATCATTACCACCAAGAATCATCAAGATTGGGTGAAGAAATATTTTCTGGTATTTTGAAAATCGTTATTGCTTAGAATCTTGGCAACCCCTTTCAATGAATGTGGTTTTCCACAGTCTGTGCCTAGGGCTACTTGAAGAGGAAACAAACCATAGAGAAAAAACTAGAACTCCTTTATTTTGTCAAGTTTCAAAGAGCTACTACAAACTATGTTGGATTTAGAGTTCCAAATTCATCAATTTGTATAGGAGAGAACAGAGTAAAACCTAAAAATTGAAATTGCTACTGTAAACGAACGCTTCAACCTAGTTGAACAAAATTTGGTGAGCCAAGTGGGATTTGTGTACTTGTCATTGCCACCACGTATCATCAAGATTGCGTGAAAAAATATTTGCTGGTACTTTGAAAACTCTTAAATTATTTTAATCTTGGCAACCCCTTTCAATGAAAGTGCATTTCCACAATCTCTGCTTAGGGCAACTTGAAGAGGAAACAAACCGTAGAGACAAAAATGAGAACTCCTTTTTTTTGTCAAGTTTCAAAGAGCTACTACAAACCATGTTGGATTTAGAGTTTCACATTCATTTATCTATATAGGAGAGAACAGAGGGAAACCTAAATATAAAAACTGGTACTGTAGACGAACGCTTCAACCTACAAGAACAAAATTTCGAGAGCCAAGTGGAATTTGTGTACTGATCATTACCACCACGTATCATCAAGATTGTGTGAAAAAATATTTGCTGGAATTTCGGAAACTCGTTATTTCTTGGAAGCTTGGCAACCCCTCTCAATTAAAGTGCTTTTCCACAGTCTGTGCCTAGTGCTACTTGAAGTGGAAACACACAATAGAGACAAAACTGAGAACGACTTTATTTTGTCAAGTTTCAAAGAGCTACTACAAACCATGTTGGATTTAGAGTTCCAAATTCATCTATCTATATAGGAGAGAACAGAGAGAAACCTAAAAATATGAACTGCTACTGTAAACGAACGCTTCAACCTAGAAGAACAAAATTTGGTGAGTCAAGTGGGATTGGTGTACTGATCATTACCACAAAGTATCATCAAGATTGCCTGAAAAAATATTTGCTGGTATTTCGGAAACTCGTTATTTCTTGGAAGCTTGGCAACCCCTTTCAATGAAGGTGCTTTTCCACAGTCTGTGGCTGGGGTTTCTTGAAGAGGAACCAAACCATAGAGAAAAAAAATGAGAACTACTCTATTTTGTCAAGTTTCAAAGAGCTACTACAAACCATGTTGGATTTAGAGTTCCAATTTCTACTATCTATATAAAAGAGAACAGAGTGAAACCTACATATATAAACTGCTACTGTAGACGAACGCTTCAACCTAGAAGAAGAAAATTTGGTGAGCCAAGTGGGATCTGTGTACTGATCATTACCACCACGTATCATCAAGATTGGGTGAAAAAATATTTCCTGTTATTTCGGAAACTCGTAATTTCTATTCAGCTTGGCAACCCTTTCAATAAAAGTCCTTTTCCACAGTCTCTGCTTAGGGCAACTTGAAGAGGAAAAAACGATAGAGACAAAACTGAGAACTCCTTTAATTTTGTCAAGTTTCCAAGAGCTACTACAAACCATGATGGATTTAGAGTTCCAAATTCATCTATCAATATAGGAGAGAACAGAGAGAAACCTAAAAATATTTACTGCTACTGTAAATGAACGCTTCAACCTAGAAGAACAAAATTTGGTGAGTCAGGTGGGATTGGTGAACTGATCATTACCACCACGTATCATCAAGATTGGCTGAAAAAATATTTGCTGGTATTTCGGAAACTCGTTATTACTTGGAAGCTTGGCAACCCCTTTCAATGAAGGTGCTTTTCCACAGCCTGTGGCTGGGGTTTCTTGAAGAGGAACCAAACCATAGAGAAAAAAAATGAGAACTACTCTATTTTGTCAAGTTTCAAAGAGCTACTACAAAACATGTTGGATTTAGAGTTTCAATTTCTACTATCTATATAAAAGAGAACAGAGTGACACCTACATATAAAAACTGCTACTGTAGACGAACGCTTCAACATAGAAGAACCAAATTTGGTTAGCCAAGTGGGATATGTGCACTTGTCATTACCACCACGTATCATCAGGATTGGGTGAAAAAATATTTGTTGGTATTTCGGAAACTCGTAATTTCTTTTAACCTTGGCAACCCCTCTCAATGAAAGTGCTTTTCCACATTCTGTGCCTAGGGCTACTTGAAGAGGAAACAAACCATAGAGACAAAACTGAGAACTCCTTTATTCTGTCAAGTTTCAAAAACCTACTACAAACCATATTGGATTTAGTGTTCCAAATTCATCTATCTATATAGGAGAAAACAGACTGAAACCAAAATATAAAAACTGCTGCTGTAGACGAACGCTTAAACCTAGAAAAACAAAATTTGGTAAGTCAAGTGGAATTTGTGTACTGATCATTACCACCAAGTATCATCAAGACTGGGTGAAAAAATATTTGCTGGTATTTCGAAAACTCGTTATTTCTTAGAAGCTTGGCAACCCCTCTCAATGAAAGTGCTTTTCCACAGTCTGTGCTTAGGGCTACTTGATGAGGAAAGAAACCATAGAGAAAAAACTAGAACTCCTTTATTTTGTCAAGTTACAACAAGCTACTACAAACTATGTTGGATTTAGAGTTCCAAATTCATCAATATGTATAGGACAGAAGAGAGTTAAACCTAAAAATAGAAATTGCTACTGTAAACGAACGCTTCAACCTAGATGAACAAAATTTGGTGAGCCAAGTGGGATTTGTGTACTGATCATTACCACCAAGTATCATCAAGATTAGGTGAAAAAATATTTGCTGGTATTTCGGAAACTGATAATTTCTTGGAAGCTTGGCAATCCCTTTCAATGACAGTGCTTCTCCACAGTCTCTGCTTAAGGCTACTTGAAGAGGAAACAAATCATAGAGACAAAACTGAGAACTCCATTATTTTGTCCAGTTTCAAAGAGCTACTACAAACCATGTTGGATTTAGTGTTCCAAATTCATCTATCTATATAGGAGAGAACAGAGAGAAACATAAAAATATTAACTGCTATTGTAAACGAACGCTTCAAACTAGAAGAATAAAATTTGGTGAGTCAAGTGGGATTGGTGTACTGATCATTACCACCAAGTATCATCAAGATTGGCTGAAAAAATATTTGCTGGTATTTCGAAACTCGTTATTTCTTGGAAGCTTGGCAACCCCTTTCAATGAAGGTGCTTTTCCACAATCTGTGGCTAGGGTTTCTTGAAGAGGAACCAAACCATAGAGAAAAAAAATGAGAACTACTCTATTTTGTCAAGTTGCAAAGAGCTACTACAAACCATGTTGGATTTAGAGTTCCAATTTCATCTATCTATATAAGAGAGAACCGAGTGAAACCTACATATAAAAACTGCTACTGTAGACGAACACTTCAACCTAGAAGAAGAAAATTTGGTGAGCGAAGTGGGATTTGTGTACTGATCATTACCACCACGTATCATCAAGATTGGGTGAAAAAATATTTGCTGGTATTTCCGAAACTCGTTATTTCTTAGAAGCTTGGCAACCCCTTTCAATGAAGGTGCTTTTCCACAGTCTGTGGCTAGGGTTTCTTGAAGAGGAACCAAACCATAGAGAAAAAAATGAGAACTACTCTATTTTCTCAAGTTTCAAAGAGCTACTACAAACCATGTTGGATTTAGAGTTCCAATTTCATGTATCTATATAAGAGAGAACAGAGTGAAACGTACATATAAAAACTGCTACTGTAGACGAACGCTTCAACCTAGAAGAAGAAATTTTGGTGAGCCAAGTGGGATTTGTGTTCTGATCATTACCACCACGTATCATCAAGATTGGGTGAGAAAATATTTCCTGGTATTTCGGAAACTCGTAATTTTTTTTAAGCTTGGCAACCCTTTCAAAAAAAGTCCTTTTCCACTGTCTCTTCTTAGGGCAACTTGAAGAGGAAAAAACGATAGAGACAAAACTGAGAACTCCGTTTTTTTTGTCAAGTTTCCAAGAGCTAATACAAACCATGATGGATTTAGAGTTCCAAATTCATCTATCAATATAGGAGAGAAGAGAGGGAAACCGAAATATAAAAACTGCTACTGTAGACGAACGCTTCAACCTAGAAGAAGAAAATTTGGTGAGCCAAGTGGGATTTGTGTACTGACCCTTACCAACAAGTATCAAGTGTCAAGTTTCAAAGAGCTACTACAAACCATGTTGGATTTAGAGTTCCAAATTCATCTATCTATATAGGAGAGAACAGAGTGAAACCTAAAAATAAAAACTGCTACTGTAAACGAACACTTCAAACTAGAAGAACAAAATTTGGTGAGCCAAGTGGGATTTGTGGACTTGTCATTACCACCATGTATGATCAAGATTGGGTGAAAAAATATTTGCTGGTATTTCGGAAACTCGTTATTTCTTAGAAGCTTGGCAACCCCACTCAATGAAAGTGCTTTTCCACAGTCTGTTCCTAGGGGTACTTGAAGAGGATTCAAACCATAGAGACAAAACTAGAACTCCTTTATTTTGTCAAGTTTCAAAGAGCTACTACAAACTATGTTGGATTTAGAGTTCCAAATTCATCAATATGTATAGGACAGAACAGAGTTAAACCTAAAAATAGAAATTGCTACTGTAAACGAACGCTTCAACCTAGATGAACAAAATTTGGTTAGCCAAGTGGGATTTGTGTACTGATCATTACCACCACGTATCATCAAGATTGTGTGAAAAAATATTTACTGGAATTTCGGAAACTCGTTATTTCTTGGAAGCTTGGCAACCCCTCTCAATGAAAGTGCTTTTCCACAGTCTGTGCCTAGGGCTACGTGAAGTGGAAACACACCATAGAGACAAAACTGAGAACGACTTTATGTTGTCAAGTTTCAAAGAGCTACTACAAACCATGTTGGATTTAGAGTACCAAATTCATTTATCTATATGGGAGGGAATAGAGTGAATCCTACATATAAAAACTGCTATTGTAGATGAACACTTAAACCTAGAAGAACAAAATTTGGTGAGCCAAGTGTACTTGTCATTACCACCACGTATCATCCAGATTGGGTGAAAAAATATTTGCTGGTATTTCGGAAACTCATAATTTCTTGGAAGCTTGGACAACCCTTTCAATGAAAGTGCTTTTCAACAGTATTTGCCTAGGGCTACGTGAAGAGGAAACAAACCATAGAGACAAAACTGAGTACTCCTTTATTATGTCGTGATTCAAAAAGCTACTACAAACCATGTTTTATTTAGAGTTCCAAATTCATCAATCTATATAGGAGAGAACAGAGTGAAACCTAAAAATAAAACTGCTACTGTAAACAAACGCTTGAACATAGAAGAACAAAATTTGGTGAGCCAAGTGGGCTTTGTGTACTTGTCATTACCACAAGGTATCATCAAGATTGGGTGAAAAAATATTTGCTGATATTTTGGAAATCTTAATTTCTTGGAAGCTTGGCAAACCCTTTCAATGAAAGTGCTTTTCCACAGTCTCTTCTTAGGGCTACTTGAAGAGGAAACACACCATAGAGACAAAAATGAGAACTACTTTATTTGTCAACTTTCAAAAGGCTAGTACACACCATGTTGTATTTAGAGTTCCAAATTCATCTATCTATATAGGAGAGAACAGAGTGAAACCTAAAAATAAAATCTGCTACTGTAAACGAACTCTTCAACCTAGAAGAACAACATTTGGTGAGTCAAGTGGGATTTGTGTACTGATCATTATGACCACGTATCATCAAGATTGGGTGAAAAAATATTTCCTGGTATTTCGGTAACTCGTTCTTTCTTGGAAGCTTGGCAACCCCTCTCAATGAAAGTGCTTTTCCACAGTCTGTGCCTAGGGCTACTTGAAGAGGAATCAAACCATAAAGACAAAACTGAGAACTCCTTTATTTTGTCAAGATTCAAAGAGCTACTACAAACCATGTTGTATTTAGAGTTCCAAATTCATCTGTCTATATAGGGGAGAACAGAGTGAAACCTAAATATAAAAGCTGCTACTGTCAACGAACGCTTCAACCTAGAAGAACAAAATTTGCTAAGCCAAGTGGAATTTGTGTACTGATCATTACCACCACGTATCATCACGATTGGGTGAAAAAATATTTCCTGGTATTTCGGAAACTCATAATTTCTTTTAAGCTTGGCAACCCTTTCAATAAATGTCCTTTTCCACTGTCTCTGCTTAGGGCAACTTCAAGAGGAAAAAACGATAGAGACAAAACTGAGAACTCCTTTATTTTGTCAAGTTTCAAAGAGCTACTACAAATCATGATGGATTTAGAGTTCCAAATTCATCTATCTGTATAGGAGAGAACAGAGGGAAACCGAAACATGAAAACTGCTACTGTAGACGAACGCTTCAACCTAGAAGAAGAAAATTTGGTGAGCCATGTGGGATTTGTGTACTGAACCTTACCACCAAGTATCATCAAGATTGGGTGAAAAAATGTTTGCTTGTATTTCGGAAACTCGATATTTCTTTGAAGCTTGGCAACCACTCTCAATGAAAGTGATTTTCCACAGTCTGTGCTTAGGGCTAATTGAAGTGGAAACACACCATAGAGACAAAACTGAGGACTACTTTATTTTGTCAAGTTTCAAATAGCTACTACAAACCATGTTGGAATTAGAGTTCCAAATTCATCTATCTCTATAGGAGACAACAGAGAGAAACATACATAAAAACTGCTACTGTAGACGAACGCTTAAACCTAGAAGAACAAAATTTGGTGAGCCAATTGCGATTTGTGTACTTGTCATTACCACCACGTATCATCAAGATTGGCTGAAAAAATATTTGCTGGTATTTCGGAAACTCGTTATTTCTTAGAAGCTTGGCAACTTCTCTCCATGAAAGTGCTTTTTTACAGTATGTGCCTAGGGGTACTTGAGGAGGAAACAAAACATAGAGACAAAACTGAGAACTCCTTTATTTTGTCAAGTTTCAAAGAGATACTACAAACCATGTTGGATTCAGAGTTCCAAATTCATCTATCTATATAGGAGAGAACAGAGTTTAACCTTAAAATAAAAACTGCTACTGTATACGAATGCTTCAACCTAGAAGAACAAAATTTGGTGAGCCAAGTGGGATTTGTGTACTTGTCATTACCAACTCGAATCATCAAGATTGGGTGAAAAAATATTTGCTGGTATTTCGGAAACTCGTAATTTCTGGACGCTTGGCAACCCCTTTCAATGAAAGTGCTTTTCCACAGTCTCTGCTTAGGGCTACTTGAAGAGGAAACAAACCATAGAGACAAAACTGAGAACTCCTTTATTTTGTCAAGATTCAAAAAGCTACTACAAACCATGTTGTATTTAGAGTTCCAAATTCATCTATCTATATAGGAGAGAACAGAGAGAAACCTAAAAATAAAAACTGCTACTGTAAACGAACGCTTCAACATAGAAGAACAAAATTTGGTGAGCCAAGTGGGCTTTTTATACTTGTCATTAAAACCAAGTATCATCAAATTGGTGAAAAAATATTTGCTGGTATTTCGGAAACTAGTTATTTCTTGGAAGCTTGGCAACCCCTTTCTTTGATAGTACTTTTCCACAGTCTGTGCCTAGGGCTACTTGAAGAGGAAACAAACCATAGAGATAAAACTGAGAACTCCTGTATTTTGTCAAGTTTCAAAGAGCTACTACAAACCATGTTGGATTTAGAGTTCCAAATTCATGTATCTATATAGGTGAGAACAAAGTGAAACCTAAAAATAAAAACTGCTATTGTAAACGAACGCATCAACCTAGACGAACAAAATTTGGTGAGCCATGTCGGAATTGTGCACTTCTCATTACCTCCACGTATCATCAAGATTGGGTGAAATAATATTTGCTGGTATTTCAGAAACTCGTTATTTCTTAGACGCTTGCAACCCCTCTCAATGAAAGTGCTTTTCCACAGTCTGTGCCTAGGGCTACTTGAAGAGGAAACAAACCATAGAGACAAAACTGAGAACTCCTTTCTTTTGTCAAGTTTCAAAGAGCTACTACAAACCATGTTGGATTTAGAATTTCAAATTCATCTATCTATATAGGAGAGAACAGAGGGAAACCTAAATATAAAAACTGCTACTGTAGACGAACGCTTCAACCTAGAAGAACAAAATTTGGAGATCCAAGTGGAATCTGTGTACTGATCATTACCACCACGTATCATCAAGATTGTGTGAAAAAATATTTGCTGGAATTTCGGAAACTCGTTATTTCTTGGAAGCTTGGCAACCACTCTCAATGAAAGTGCTTTTCCACAGTCTGTGCCTAGGGCTACTTGAAGTGGAAACACACCATAGAGACAAAACTGAGAACGACTTTATGTTGTCAAGTTTCAAAGAGCTACTACAAACCATGTTGGATTTAGAGTACCAAATTCATCTATCTATATGGGAGGGAACAGAGTTAATCCTACAAATAAAAACTGCTATTGTACATGAACGCTTAAACCTAGAAGAACAAAATTTGGTGAGCCAAGTGTACTTGTCATTACCACCACGTATCATCCAGATTGGGTGAAAAAATATTTGCTGGTATTTCGGAAACTTGTAATTTCTTGGAAGCTTGGACAACACTTTCAATGAAAGTGCTTTTCAACAGTATTTGCCTAGGGCTACTTGAAGAGGAAACAAACCATAGAGACAAAACTGAGTACTCCTTTATTATGTCGTGATTCAAAAAGCTACTACAAACCATGTTTTATTTAGAGTTCCAAATTCATCAATCTATATTGGAGAGAACAGAGTGAAACCTAAAAATAAAACTGCTACTGTAAACAAACGCTTGAACATAGAAGAACAAAATTTGGTGAGCCAAGTGGGCTTTGTGTACTTGTCATTACCACCAGGTATCATCAAGATTGGGTGAAAAAATATTTGCTGATATTTTGGAAATCTTAATTTCTTGGAAGCTTGGCAAACCCTTTCAATGAAAGTGCTTTTCCACAGTCTCTTCTTAGGGCTACTTGAAGAGGAAACACACCATAGAGACAAAACTGAGAACTACTTTATTTGTCAACTTTCAAAAGGCTAGTACACACCATGTTGTATTTAGAGTTCCAAATTCATCTATCTATATAGGGGAGAACAGAGTGAACCCTAAAAATAAAAGCTGCAACTGTCAACGAACGCTTCAACCTAGAAGAACAAAATTTGCTAAGCCAAGTGGAATTTGTGTACTGATCATTACCACCACGTATCATCAAGATTGGGTGAAAAAATATTTCCTGGTATTTCGGAAACTCGTAATTTCTTGGAAGCTTGGAAAACCCTTTCTATGAAAGTGCTTTTCAACAGTATGTGCCTAGGGCTACTTGAAGAGGAAACAAACCATAGAGACAAAACTGAGAACTCCTTATTAAGTCGTGATTCAAAAAGATACTACAAACCATGTTGTATTTAGAGTTCCAAATTCATCTATCTATATAGGAGAGAACAGAGTGAAACCTAAAAATAAAACTGCTACTGTAAACAAACGCTTGAACATAGAAGAACAAAATTTGGTGAGCCAAGTGGGCTTTGTGTACTTGTCATTACCACCACGTATCATCAAGATTGGGTGAAAAAATATTTGCTGGTATTTCGGAAACTCGTTATTTCTTAGAAGCTTGGCAACCCCTCTCAATGAAAGTGCTTTTTTACAGTATGTCCCTAGGGCTACTTGAGGAGGAAACAAAACATAGAGACAGAACTGAGAACTCCTTTATTTTGTCAAGTTTCTAAGAGCTACTAGAAACCATGTTGGATTTAGAGTTCCAAATTCATCTATCTATATAGGAGAGAACAGAGTGTAACCTGAAAATAAAAACTGCTACTGTATACGAACGCTTCAACCTAGAAGAACAAAATTTGGTGAGCCAAGTGGGATTTGTGTACTTGTCATTACCAACTCGTATCATCAAGATTGGGTGAAAAAATATTTGCTGGTATTTCGGAAACTCGTAATTTCTGGAAGCTTGGCAACCCCTTTCAATGAAAGTGCTTTTCCACAGTCTCTGCTTAGGGCTACTTGAAGAGGAAACAAACCATAGAGACAAAACTCAGAACTCCTTTATTTTGTCAAGATTCAAAAAGCTACTACAAACCTTGTTGAATATAGAGTTCCAAATTCATCTATCTATATAGGAGAGAACAGAGAGAAACCTAAAAATAAAAACTGCTACTGTAAACGAACGCTTCAACGTAGAAGAACAAAATTTGGTGAGCCAAGTGGGCTTTGAATACTTGTCATTATCACCAAGTATCATCAAGATTGGGTGAAAAAATATTTGCTGGTATTTCGGAAACTTGTTATTTCTTGGAAGCTTGGCCACCCCTTTCAATGAAAGTGCTTTTTCACAGTCTGTGCCTAGGGCTACTTGAAGAGGAAAAAAACCATAGAGACAAAACTGAGAACTCCTGTATTTTGTCAAGTTTCAAAGAGCTACTACAAACCATGTTGCATTTAGAGTTCCAAATTCATTTAACTGTATAGGAGAGAACAGAGTGAAACCTAAATATAAAAACTGCTACAGTAGACGAACACTTCAACCTAGAAGGACAAAATTTGGTGAGCCAAGTGGGATTTGTGTACTGATCATTACCACCAAGTATCATCAAGATTGGGTGAAAAAATATTTGCTGGTATTTCGGAAACTCGTTATTTCTTAGAATCTTGGCAACCCCTCTCAATGAAAGTGTTTTTCCACAGTCTCTGCCTAGGGCTAATTGAAGAGGAAACAAAACATAGAGACAAAACTGAGAACTCCTTTATTTTGTCAAGTTTCAAAGAGCTACTACAAACCATGTTGGATTTAGAGTTCCAAATTCATCTATCTATATTGGAGAGAACAGAGTGAAACATAAAAATAAATACTGCTACTCTAAACGAAGGGTTCAACCTAGAAGAACAAAATTTGTTGAGCCAAGTGGGATTTGTCAACTTGTCATTACCACCAAGTATCATCAAGATTGGGTGAAAAAATATTTGCTGGTATTTCGCAAACTCGTAAATTCTTAGGAGATTGGCAACCCCTCTCAATGAAAGTGCTTTTCTACAGTCTGTGCCTAGGGCTACTTGAATAGAAAACAAACCATAGAGACAAAACTGAGAACTCCTTTATTTTGTCAAGTTTCAAAGAACTACTACAATCCCTGTTGGATTTTACATCCAAATTCATCTATCTATATAGGAGAGAACAGTGTGAAACCTACATATAACAACTGCTACTGTAGACGAACACTTCAACCTAGAAGGACAAAATTTGGTGAGCCAAGTGGGATTTGTGTACTGATCATTACCACCAAGTATCATCAAGATTGGGTGAAAAAATATTTGCTGGTATTTCGGAAACTCGTTATTTCTTAGAAGCTTGGCAACCCCTCTCAATGAAAGTGTTTTTCCACAGTCTCTGCCTAGGGCTACTTGAAGAGGAAACAAACCATAGAGACAAAACTGAGAACTCCTTTATTTTGTCAAGTTTCAAAGAGCTACTACAAACCATGTTGGACTTAGTGTTCCAAATTCATCTATCTATATAAGAGAGAACAGAGTGAAACCTACATATAAATAATGCTACTGGAGGCGAGGGCTTCAACCTAGTAGAACACAATTTGGTGAGCAAAGTGGGATTTGTGTACTGATCATTACCACCACGTATCATCAAAATTGGGTGAAAAAATATTTGCTGGTATTTCGGAAACTCGTTATTTCTTACAAGCTTGGCAACCCCTCTCAATGAAAGTGCTTTTCCACATTCTGTGCCTAGGGATACTTGAAAAGGAAACAAACCATAGAGACAAAACTGAGAACTCCTTTATTTTGTCAAGTTTCAAAGAGCTACTACAAACCATGTTGGATTTACAGTTCCAAATTCGTTTATCTATATAGAAGATAAAAGAGTGAGACCTCAATATAAAAACTGCTACTGTAGAAGAACGCTTCAACCTAAAAGAACAAAATTTGGTGAGCCAAATGGGATTTGTGTCCTGATTATTACCACCAAGTATCATCAAGATTGGGTGAAATAATATTTGCTGGTATTTCGGAAACTCGTTATTTCTTAGAGGCTTGGCAACCCCTATCAATGAAAGTGCTTTTCCACAGTCTGTGCCTAGGGCTACTTGAATAGAAAAAAAACCATAGAGACAAAACTGAGAACTCCTTTATTTTGTCAAGTTTCAAGAGCTACTACAAACCATGTTGTATTTAGAGTTCCAAATTCATCTATCTATATAGCAGAGAACAGAGTGAAACCTAAAAATATAAACTGCTACTGTAAACAAACGCTTCAAACTAGAAGAACAAAATTTGGTGAGTAAAGTGGGATTTGTCTACCGATCATTACCCCCAAGTATTATCAAATTGGTGAAAAAGTATTTGCTGGTATTTTGGAATCCTGTTATTTCTTGGAAACTTGGCAACCCTTTTCAATGAAAGTGCTTTTCCACAGTCTGTGCCTAGGGGTACTAGAAGAGGAAACAAACCATAGAGACACATCTGAGAACTCCTTTATTTTGTCAAGATTCAAGGAGCTACTACAAACCATGTTTTATTTAGAGTCCCAAATTCATCTATGTATATAGGAGAGAACAGAGTGAAACCTAAATATAAAAACTGCTACGTGAGACGAAAGCTTAAACCTAGAGGAACAAAATTTGGTGAGCCAAGTGAGATTTGTGCACCTCTCATTACCACCGCGTATCATCAAGATTCGGTGAAAAAATATTTGCTGGTATTTCAAAAACTCGTAATTTCTTGGAAGCTTGGCAACCCCTTCAAATGAAAGTGTTTTCCACGGTCTCTGCTTATGGCTACTTGAAGAGGAAACAAACCATAGAGACAAAACTTGAAACTATTTTTTTTTGTCAAGTTTCAAAGGGCTACTACAAACCATGTTGTATTTAGAGTTCCAAATTCATCTATCTATACAGGAGAGAACAGAGGGAAACCTAAAAACATAAACTGCTACTGTAAACGAACGCTTCAAACTAGAAGAACAAAATCTGGTGAGTCAAGTGGGAGTTGTGTACCGATCATTACCACCAAGTATCATCAAGATTGGGTAAAAAAATATTTGCTGGTATTTCGGAAAGACGTTATTTCTTGGAAGCATGGCAACCCCTTTCAATAAAAGTGCTTTTCCACAGTCTGTGCCTAGGGCTACTTGAAGAGGAAACAAACAATAGAGACAAAACTGAGAACTCCTGTATTTTGTCAAGTTTCAAAGAGCTACTACAAACCATGTTGGATTTAGAGTTCCAAATTCATCTATCTATATATAGAGAACAGAAGGAAATCTAAATATAAAAACTGCTACTGTCGACGAACGCTTCAACCAAGAAGAACAAAATTTGGTGAGCCAAGTGGGATTTGTGTACTGATCATTACCAGCAAGTAGCATCAAGATTGGGTGAAAAAATATTTGCTAGTATTTCGGAAACACGTTATTTCTTAGATGCTTGGTAACCTCTCTCAATGAAAGTGCTTTTCCACAGTGTGTACCTAGTGCTACTTGACGAGGAAACAAACAATAGAGACAAAACTGAGAACTCCTTTATTTTCTCACGTTTTAAAGAGCTACTACAAACCATGTTGGATTTATAGTTCCAAATTTATCTATCTATATTGAAGAGAACAGAGTGAAACCTAAATATAAAAACTGCTACTGTAGACGAGCGCTTCAACCTAGAAGAACAAAATTTGGTCAGCCAAATGGGTTTTGTCTACTGATCATTACCACAAAGTATCATCAAGATTCGGTGAAAAAATATTTGCTGGTATTTCAGAAATTCGTTATTTCTTAGAGGCTTGGCAACCCCTCTCAATGAAAGTGCTTTTCCACAGTGGATGCTTAGGGCAACTTGAAGAGGAAACAAACCATAGGGACAAAACTGAGAACTCCTTTATTTTGTCAAGTTTCAAAGAGCTACTACAAACCATGTTGAATTTAGAGTTCCAAATTCATCTATATATATATAGGAGAGAACAGAGTGAAACCTAAAAAAAAAACTGCTACTGTAAACGAACGCTTCATCCTAGAAGAACACAATTTGGTGAGCCAAGTGGGCTTTGAGTACTTGTCATTACCACCAGGTATCATCAAGATTTGGTGAAAAAATATTTGCTGGTATTTCGGAAACTCGTTATTTCTTGGAAACTTGGCAACCCCTTTCAATGAAAGTGCTTTTCCACTGTCTCTGCTTAGGGCTACTTGAAGAAGAAACAAACCATAGAGACAAAACTGACAACTACTTTATTATGTCAAATTTCAAAGAGCTACTACAAACCATGTTGGATTTAACGTTCCAAATTCACCTATCTATATAGAAGAGAACAGAGTGAAACCTAAATATAAAAACTGCTACTGTAGATGAACGCTTCAAAATAGAAGAACAAAATTTGGTGAGCCAAATGGGATTTGTTTACTGATCTTTACCACCAAGTATCATCAAATTGGGTGAAAACATATTTGCTGGTATTTCGGAAAATCGTTTTTTCTTAGAAGCTTATCAACCCCTCTAAATGAAAGTGGTTTTCCACAGTCGGTGCTTAGGGCTACTTGAAGAGGAAACAAACCATAGGGACAAAACTGAGAACTCCTTTATTTTGTCAAGTTTCAAGGAGCTACTACAAACTATGTTGGATTTAGAGTTCCAAATTCATCTATCTATATAGGAGAGAAAAGAGTGAAACCTAAAAATATAAACGGCTACTGTAAACGAACGCTTCAACCTAGAAGAACAAAATTTGGTGAGCCAAGTGGGATTTGTGTACTGATCATTACCACCAAGAATCATCAAGATTGGGTGAAGAAATATTTCCTGGTATATTGAAACTCGTTATTCCTTAGAAGATTGGCAACCCCTTTCAATGAATGTGCTTTTCCACAGTCTGTGCCTAGGGCTACTTGAAGAGGAAACAAACCATAGAGACAAAACTGACAACACCTTTATTTTGTCAAGTTTCAAAGAGCTACTACAAACCATGTTGAATTTAGAGCTCCAAATTCATCTATCTATATAGGAGAGAACAGAGGGAAACATAAATATAAAAACTGCTACTGTAGATGAACACTTCAACCTAGAAGAACAAAATTTGGTGAGCCAAGTGGGATTTGTGTACTGATCATAACCACCAAGTATCATCAACATTGGGAGAAAAAATATTTGCTGGTATTTTGGAATCTCGTTATTTCTTAGAAGCTTGGCAACCCCTCTCAATGAAAGTGCTTTTCCACCGTCTGTGCCTAGGGCTACTTGAAGAGGAAACAAACCATAGAGACAAAACTGACAACTCCTTTATTTTGTCAAGTTTCAAAGAGCTACTACAAACCGTGTTGGATTTAGAGTTACAAATTTATCTATCAATATAGGAGAGAACAGAGTGAAACCTAAAAATTAAAACAGCTACTGTAAACGAACGCTTCAACCTAGAAGAACAAAATTTGGTGAGCCAAGTGGGATTTGTGTACTTGTCATTACCAAAACGTATGATCAACATTGGGTGAAAAAATATTTGCTCGTATTTCGGAAACTCGTATTTTCTTGGAAGCTTGGCAACCCCTTTCAATGAAAGTGCTTTTCCACAGTCTGTGCCTAGGGCGATTAGAAGAGGAAACAAACCATAGAGACAAAACTGAGAACTCCTTTATTTTGTCAACTTTCAAAGAGCTACTACAAACCATGTTGGATTTAGAGTTCCAAATTCATCTGTCTATATAGGGGGGAACAGAGGGAAACCTAAATATAAAAACTGCTACTGTAGACGAACACTTCAACCTAGAAGAACAAAATTTGGTGAGCCAAGTGGGATTTGTGTACTGATCATAACCACCAAGTATCATCAACATTGGGAGAAAAAATATTTGCTGGTATTTCGGAAACTCGTTATTTCTTAGAAGCTTGGCAACCCCTCTCAATGAAAGTGCTTTTCCCCAATCTCGGCTTAGGGCTACTTGAAGAGGAAACAAACCATAGAGACAAAACTGAGAACTCCTTTATTTTGTCAAGTTACAAAGAGCTACTACAAACCATGTTGGATTTAGAATTCCATATTCATCTATCTATATAAGAGAGAACAGTGTCAAACCAAAAAATAAAAACCGCTACTGTAATCGAAGGCTTCAACCTAGAAGAACAAAATTTGATGAGCAAAGTGGTATTTGTTGACTTGTCATTACCACCACGTATCATCAAGATTGGGTGAAAAATATTTGCTGCTAATACGGAAACTCGTATTTTCTTGGAAGCTTGGCAACCCCTATCAATGAAAGTGCTCTTCCACAGTCTCTGCTTAAAGCTACTTGAAGTGGAAACAAATCATAGATACAAAACTGAGAACTCCTTTATATTGTCAAATTTCAAAGAGCTACAACAAACCATGTTGGATTTAGAGTTCCAAATACATCTATCTATATAGGAGAGAACAGAGGGAAACCTAAATATAAAAACTGCTACTGTAGACGAACGCTTCAACCTAGAAGTTGAATATTTGATGAGCCAAGTGGGATTTGTGTACTGATCCTTTCCAGGAAGTATCATCAATTTTGGTTTAAAAATAATATTTGCTGGTATTTCGGAATCTCTTTATTTCTTAGAACCTTGGCAACCCCTCTCAATGAAAGTACTTTTCCACAGTCTGTGCCTAGGGCTTTGAAGAGGAAACAAACCATAGAAACACAACTGAAAACTCCTTTATTTTGTCAAGTTTCAAAGAGCTACTACAAACCTAGTTGCATTTAGAGTTCCAAATTTATCTATCTATATAGGAGAGAACAGAGTGAAACCTAAAAATAAGAAATGCTGCAGTAAACGAACGCTTCAACCTAAGAGAACAAAATATGGTGAGCCAAGTGGGATTTGTGTACTTGTCATTGCCACCATGTATCATCAAGATTGGGCGAAAAAATATTTCTGGTATTTAGGAAACTCGTAATTTCTTAGAAGCTTGGCAACCCCTTTCAATGAAAGTGCTTTTCCACAGTCTCTACTTAGGGCTACTTGAAGAGGAAACAAATCATAAAGACAAAACTGAGAACTACTTTATTTTGTCAAGTTTCAATGAGCTACTAAAACCATCTTGGATTTAGAGTTCTGAATTCATCTATCTATATAGGATAGAACAGAGGGAAACCTAAAAATATAAACTGCTACTGTAAATCAACGCTTCAACATAGAAGAACAAAATTTGGTGAGCCAAAATGAATTTGTTTACTGATCCTTACCACCAAGTATCATCAAGATTGGGTGAAAAAATATTCGCTGGTATTTCGGAAACTCGTTATTTCTTAGAATCTTGGCAACCCCTCTCAAGGAAATTGCTTTTCCACAGTCTGTGCCTAGGGCTACTTCAACAGGAATCAAACCAGAGAGACAAGACTGAGAACTCCTTTATTTTGTCAAGTTTCAAAGAGCTACTACAAACCACGATGGATTTAGAGGTCCAAATTCATCTATCTATATGAAAGAGAACAGAGAGAAACCTAAATAGAAAAACTGCTCCTGTAGACAAACGCTTCGACCTAGAAGAACAAAATTTGTCGAGCCAAGTGGGATTTCTGTACTTGTCATTACCACCACGTATCATCAAGATTGGGTGAAAAAATATTAGCTGGTATTTCGGAAATCGTAATTTCTTGGTAGCTTGGCAACCCCTTTCAATGAAAGTGCTTTTCTACAGTTTCTTCTTAGGGCTACTTGAAGCGGATACAAATCATAGAGACAAAACTGAGTACTACTTTGTTTTTTTAAGTTTCAAAGAGCTACTACACACCATGTTGGATTTAGAGTTCCTAATTCATCTATCTATATACGAGAGAACAGAGTAAACCTAAATATAAAAAACTGCTACTGTAGACGAATGATTCAACTTGGAAGAAAAAAGTTTGGTGAGCCAAGTGGGATTTGTGTACTGATCATTACCACCATGTATCATCAAACTGGGTGAAAAAATATTTGCTGGTATTTCGGAAACTCGTTATTTCTTAGAAGATTGGCAACCCCTCCCAATGAAAGTGCGTTTCCACAGTCTGTGCCTAGGACTACTTGAAGAGGAAACGAACCATAGAGAAAAAAGTGAGAACTCCTTTATTTTGTCCAGTTTCAAAGAACTACTACAATCCATGTAGGATTTAGAATTTCAAATTTATCTATCTATATAGGAGAGAACAGATTCAAACCTAAATATAAAAACTGCTACTGTAGACGAACACTTCAACCTAGAAGAACAGAATTTGGTGAGCCAAGTGGGATTTGTGGACTTGTCATTATTACCACATATCATCAAGATTGGGTGAAAAAATATTTGCTGGTATTTCGGAAACTCGTTATTTCTTAGAAGCTTGGCAACCCCTCTCAAAGAAAGTGCTTTTCCACAGTCTCGCCTTAGGGCTACTTGAAGAGGAAACAAATCCTAGAAACAAAACGGAGAACTCCTTTTTTTGTCAAGTTTCAAAGAGGTACTACAAACCATGTTGGATTTAGAGTTCCAAATTCATCTATCTATATAGGAGAGAACACAGTGAAACCTAAATATAAAAACTGCTACTGTAAACGAACGCTTCATCCTAGAAGAACAAAATATGGTGAGTCAAGTGGGATTTGTGAACCGATCATGACCACCAAGTATCATCAAGATTCAGTGAAAAAATAGTTGATGATATTTGGGAAACTCGTTATTTCTTAGAAGCTTGGCAACCCCTCTCAATGAAAGTGTTTTCGACCGTCTGTGACTAGGGCTACTTGAAGAGGAAACAAACCATAGAGACAAAACTGAGAACTCCTTTTTTTTGTCAAGTTTCAAAGAGCTACTACAAACCATGTTGGATTTAGAGTTCCAAATTCATCTATCTATATAGGAGAGAACACAGGGAAACCTAAATATAAAAACTGGTACTGTAGACGAACACTTCAACCTAGAAGAACAAAATTTGTTGAGCCAAGTGGGATTTGTGTACTGATCATTACCACCAAGTATCATCAACATTGGGAGAAAAAATATTTGCTGGTATTTCGGAAACTCGTTATTTCTTAGAAGCTTGGCAACCCCTCTCAATGAAAGTGCTTTTCCATCGTCTGTGCCTAGGGCTACTTGAAGAGGAAACAAACCATAGAGACGAAACTGAGAACTCCTTTATTTTGTCAAGTTTCAAAGAGCTACTACAAACCATGTTGGATTTAGAATTCCATATTCATCTATCTATATAGGAGAGAACAGAGTCAAACCAAAAAATAAAAACTGCAACTGTAAACGAACGCTTCAACCTAGAAGAAGAAAATTTGGTGAGCCAAGTGGGTTTTGTGTACTGATCATTACCACCAAGTATCATCAAGATTTGGTGAAAAAATATTTGCTGGTATTTCGGAAACTCGTAATTTCTTGGAAGCTTGGCAACCCCTCTCAATGAAAGTGCTTTTCCACAGTCTCTACCTAGGGCTTCTTGAAGAGGAAACAAATCATAAAGACAAAACTGAGAACTACTTTATTTTGTCAAGTTTCAAAGAGCTACTAAAACCATCTTGGATTTAGAGTTCCAATTTCATCTAACTATATAGGATAGAACAGAGGGAAACCTAAAAATATAAACTGCTACTGTAAACGAACGCTTCAACCTAGAAGAACCAAATTTGGTGAGCCAAGAAGAATTTGTGTACTGATCATTACCACGAAGTATCATCAAGATTGGGTGAAAAAATATTTGCTGGTATTTCTGAAACCCGTTATTTCTTAGATTCTTAGCAACCCCTCTCAATGAAATTGCTTTTCCACAGTCTGTGCCTAGGGCTACTTGAAGAGGAAACAAACCATAGAGACAAAATTGAGAACTCCTTTATTTTGTCAAGTTTCAAAGAGCTACTACAAACCACGTTGGATTTAGAGTTCCAAATTCATCTCTCTATATAGGACACAACAGAGTGGAACCTAAATATAAAAACTGCTACGGGAGATGAACGCTTCAACCTAGAAGACCACAATTTGGTGAGCCAAGTGGGATTTGTGTAATGATCATTCCCACCAAGTATCATCAAGATTGGGTGAAAAAATACTTGCTGGTATTTCGGAAACTCGTAATTTCTTGGAAGCTTTGCAGCCCCTTTCAATGAAAGTGCTTTTCCACAGTCTCTTAGTAGGGCTACTTGAAGAGGAAAAAAATCATAGGGACAAAACTGAGAACTCCTTTATTTTGTCAAGTTTCAAAGAGCTACTACAAACCATGTTGGATTTAGATTTCCAAATTCATCTATCTATATAAAAGAGAACAGAAAGAAACCTAAGTATAAAAACTGCTCCTGTAGACGAACGCTTCAACTTAGAAGAACAAAATTTGTCGAGCCAAGTGGGATTCGTGTACTGATCATTACCACCATGTATCATCAAGATTGGGTGAAAAAATATTTGCTGGTATTTCGGACATTCGTTATTTCTTAGAAGCTTGGCAACCCCTCTCAATGAAAGTGCTTTTCCACAGTCTGAGCCTAGGTCCCTGAAGAGGAAACAAAGCATAGAGACAAAACTGAGAACTCCTTTATTTTTCAAGTTTCAAAGAAATACTACAAACCATGTTGGATTTAGAGTTCCAAATTCATCTATCTCTATAGGAGAGAACAGATGAAACCTAAAAAGAAAAACTGCTACAGTAAACGAACGCTTCAACCTAGAAAAACACAATGTGTTGAGCCAAGTGGGATTTGAGTTCTTGTCATTACCATGAGGTATCATCAAGACTGGGTGAAAAAATATTTCCGGTATTTCAGGAACTCGTAATTTCTTGGAAGGTTGGCAACCCCTCTCAATGAAAGTGCTTTTCCACAGTGTCTGCTTAGGGCTACTTGAAAAGGAAACAAATCATATAGACAAAACTGAGAACTCCTTTATTTTGTCAAGTTTCAAAGAGCTACTACAAACCGTGTTGGATTTAGAGTTCCGAATTCATCTATCTATATAGGATAGAACAGAGGGAAACCTAAAAATATAAACTGCTACTGTAAACAAACGCTTCAAACTAGAAGAACAAAATTTGGTGAGTAAAGTGGGATTTGTCTACCGATCATTACCCCCAAGTATTATCAAATTGGTGAAAAAGTATTTGCTGGTATTTTGGAATCCTGTTATTTCTTGGAAACTTGGCAACCCTTTTCAATGAAAGTGCTTTTCCACAGTCTGTGCCTAGGGGTACTAGAAGAGGAAACAAACCATAGAGACACATCTGAGAACTCCTTTATTTTGTCAAGATTCAAGGAGCTACTACAAACCATGTTTTATTTAGAGTCCCAAATTCATCTATGTATATAGGAGAGAACAGAGTGAAACCTAAATATAAAAACTGCTACGTGAGACGAAAGCTTAAACCTAGAGGAACAAAATTTGGTGAGCCAAGTGAGATTTGTGCACCTCTCATTACCACCGCGTATCATCAAGATTCGGTGAAAAAATATTTGCTGGTATTTCAAAAACTCGTAATTTCTTGGAAGCTTGGCAACCCCTTCAAATGAAAGTGTTTTCCACGGTCTCTGCTTATGGCTACTTGAAGAGGAAACAAACCATAGAGACAAAACTTGAAACTATTTTTTTTTGTCAAGTTTCAAAGGGCTACTACAAACCATGTTGTATTTAGAGTTCCAAATTCATCTATCTATACAGGAGAGAACAGAGGGAAACCTAAAAACATAAACTGCTACTGTAAACGAACGCTTCAAACTAGAAGAACAAAATCTGGTGAGTCAAGTGGGAGTTGTGTACCGATCATTACCACCAAGTATCATCAAGATTGGGTAAAAAAATATTTGCTGGTATTTCGGAAAGACGTTATTTCTTGGAAGCATGGCAACCCCTTTCAATAAAAGTGCTTTTCCACAGTCTGTGCCTAGGGCTACTTGAAGAGGAAACAAACAATAGAGACAAAACTGAGAACTCCTGTATTTTGTCAAGTTTCAAAGAGCTACTACAAACCATGTTGGATTTAGAGTTCCAAATTCATCTATCTATATATAGAGAACAGAAGGAAATCTAAATATAAAAACTGCTACTGTCGACGAACGCTTCAACCAAGAAGAACAAAATTTGGTGAGCCAAGTGGGATTTGTGTACTGATCATTACCAGCAAGTAGCATCAAGATTGGGTGAAAAAATATTTGCTAGTATTTCGGAAACACGTTATTTCTTAGATGCTTGGTAACCTCTCTCAATGAAAGTGCTTTTCCACAGTGTGTACCTAGTGCTACTTGACGAGGAAACAAACAATAGAGACAAAACTGAGAACTCCTTTATTTTCTCACGTTTTAAAGAGCTACTACAAACCATGTTGGATTTATAGTTCCAAATTTATCTATCTATATTGAAGAGAACAGAGTGAAACCTAAATATAAAAACTGCTACTGTAGACGAGCGCTTCAACCTAGAAGAACAAAATTTGGTCAGCCAAATGGGTTTTGTCTACTGATCATTACCACAAAGTATCATCAAGATTCGGTGAAAAAATATTTGCTGGTATTTCAGAAATTCGTTATTTCTTAGAGGCTTGGCAACCCCTCTCAATGAAAGTGCTTTTCCACAGTGGATGCTTAGGGCAACTTGAAGAGGAAACAAACCATAGGGACAAAACTGAGAACTCCTTTATTTTGTCAAGTTTCAAAGAGCTACTACAAACCATGTTGAATTTAGAGTTCCAAATTCATCTATATATATATAGGAGAGAACAGAGTGAAACCTAAAAAAAAAACTGCTACTGTAAACGAACGCTTCATCCTAGAAGAACACAATTTGGTGAGCCAAGTGGGCTTTGAGTACTTGTCATTACCACCAGGTATCATCAAGATTTGGTGAAAAAATATTTGCTGGTATTTCGGAAACTCGTTATTTCTTGGAAACTTGGCAACCCCTTTCAATGAAAGTGCTTTTCCACTGTCTCTGCTTAGGGCTACTTGAAGAAGAAACAAACCATAGAGACAAAACTGACAACTACTTTATTATGTCAAATTTCAAAGAGCTACTACAAACCATGTTGGATTTAACGTTCCAAATTCACCTATCTATATAGAAGAGAACAGAGTGAAACCTAAATATAAAAACTGCTACTGTAGATGAACGCTTCAAAATAGAAGAACAAAATTTGGTGAGCCAAATGGGATTTGTTTACTGATCTTTACCACCAAGTATCATCAAATTGGGTGAAAACATATTTGCTGGTATTTCGGAAAATCGTTTTTTCTTAGAAGCTTATCAACCCCTCTAAATGAAAGTGGTTTTCCACAGTCGGTGCTTAGGGCTACTTGAAGAGGAAACAAACCATAGGGACAAAACTGAGAACTCCTTTATTTTGTCAAGTTTCAAGGAGCTACTACAAACTATGTTGGATTTAGAGTTCCAAATTCATCTATCTATATAGGAGAGAAAAGAGTGAAACCTAAAAATATAAACGGCTACTGTAAACGAACGCTTCAACCTAGAAGAACAAAATTTGGTGAGCCAAGTGGGATTTGTGTACTGATCATTACCACCAAGAATCATCAAGATTGGGTGAAGAAATATTTCCTGGTATATTGAAACTCGTTATTCCTTAGAAGATTGGCAACCCCTTTCAATGAATGTGCTTTTCCACAGTCTGTGCCTAGGGCTACTTGAAGAGGAAACAAACCATAGAGACAAAACTGACAACACCTTTATTTTGTCAAGTTTCAAAGAGCTACTACAAACCATGTTGAATTTAGAGCTCCAAATTCATCTATCTATATAGGAGAGAACAGAGGGAAACATAAATATAAAAACTGCTACTGTAGATGAACACTTCAACCTAGAAGAACAAAATTTGGTGAGCCAAGTGGGATTTGTGTACTGATCATAACCACCAAGTATCATCAACATTGGGAGAAAAAATATTTGCTGGTATTTTGGAATCTCGTTATTTCTTAGAAGCTTGGCAACCCCTCTCAATGAAAGTGCTTTTCCACCGTCTGTGCCTAGGGCTACTTGAAGAGGAAACAAACCATAGAGACAAAACTGACAACTCCTTTATTTTGTCAAGTTTCAAAGAGCTACTACAAACCGTGTTGGATTTAGAGTTACAAATTTATCTATCAATATAGGAGAGAACAGAGTGAAACCTAAAAATTAAAACAGCTACTGTAAACGAACGCTTCAACCTAGAAGAACAAAATTTGGTGAGCCAAGTGGGATTTGTGTACTTGTCATTACCAAAACGTATGATCAACATTGGGTGAAAAAATATTTGCTCGTATTTCGGAAACTCGTATTTTCTTGGAAGCTTGGCAACCCCTTTCAATGAAAGTGCTTTTCCACAGTCTGTGCCTAGGGCGATTAGAAGAGGAAACAAACCATAGAGACAAAACTGAGAACTCCTTTATTTTGTCAACTTTCAAAGAGCTACTACAAACCATGTTGGATTTAGAGTTCCAAATTCATCTGTCTATATAGGGGGGAACAGAGGGAAACCTAAATATAAAAACTGCTACTGTAGACGAACACTTCAACCTAGAAGAACAAAATTTGGTGAGCCAAGTGGGATTTGTGTACTGATCATAACCACCAAGTATCATCAACATTGGGAGAAAAAATATTTGCTGGTATTTCGGAAACTCGTTATTTCTTAGAAGCTTGGCAACCCCTCTCAATGAAAGTGCTTTTCCCCAATCTCGGCTTAGGGCTACTTGAAGAGGAAACAAACCATAGAGACAAAACTGAGAACTCCTTTATTTTGTCAAGTTACAAAGAGCTACTACAAACCATGTTGGATTTAGAATTCCATATTCATCTATCTATATAAGAGAGAACAGTGTCAAACCAAAAAATAAAAACCGCTACTGTAATCGAAGGCTTCAACCTAGAAGAACAAAATTTGATGAGCAAAGTGGTATTTGTTGACTTGTCATTACCACCACGTATCATCAAGATTGGGTGAAAAATATTTGCTGCTAATACGGAAACTCGTATTTTCTTGGAAGCTTGGCAACCCCTATCAATGAAAGTGCTCTTCCACAGTCTCTGCTTAAAGCTACTTGAAGTGGAAACAAATCATAGATACAAAACTGAGAACTCCTTTATATTGTCAAATTTCAAAGAGCTACAACAAACCATGTTGGATTTAGAGTTCCAAATACATCTATCTATATAGGAGAGAACAGAGGGAAACCTAAATATAAAAACTGCTACTGTAGACGAACGCTTCAACCTAGAAGTTGAATATTTGATGAGCCAAGTGGGATTTGTGTACTGATCCTTTCCAGGAAGTATCATCAATTTTGGTTTAAAAATAATATTTGCTGGTATTTCGGAATCTCTTTATTTCTTAGAACCTTGGCAACCCCTCTCAATGAAAGTACTTTTCCACAGTCTGTGCCTAGGGCTTTGAAGAGGAAACAAACCATAGAAACACAACTGAAAACTCCTTTATTTTGTCAAGTTTCAAAGAGCTACTACAAACCTAGTTGCATTTAGAGTTCCAAATTTATCTATCTATATAGGAGAGAACAGAGTGAAACCTAAAAATAAGAAATGCTGCAGTAAACGAACGCTTCAACCTAAGAGAACAAAATATGGTGAGCCAAGTGGGATTTGTGTACTTGTCATTGCCACCATGTATCATCAAGATTGGGCGAAAAAATATTTCTGGTATTTAGGAAACTCGTAATTTCTTAGAAGCTTGGCAACCCCTTTCAATGAAAGTGCTTTTCCACAGTCTCTACTTAGGGCTACTTGAAGAGGAAACAAATCATAAAGACAAAACTGAGAACTACTTTATTTTGTCAAGTTTCAATGAGCTACTAAAACCATCTTGGATTTAGAGTTCTGAATTCATCTATCTATATAGGATAGAACAGAGGGAAACCTAAAAATATAAACTGCTACTGTAAATCAACGCTTCAACATAGAAGAACAAAATTTGGTGAGCCAAAATGAATTTGTTTACTGATCCTTACCACCAAGTATCATCAAGATTGGGTGAAAAAATATTCGCTGGTATTTCGGAAACTCGTTATTTCTTAGAATCTTGGCAACCCCTCTCAAGGAAATTGCTTTTCCACAGTCTGTGCCTAGGGCTACTTCAACAGGAATCAAACCAGAGAGACAAGACTGAGAACTCCTTTATTTTGTCAAGTTTCAAAGAGCTACTACAAACCACGATGGATTTAGAGGTCCAAATTCATCTATCTATATGAAAGAGAACAGAGAGAAACCTAAATAGAAAAACTGCTCCTGTAGACAAACGCTTCGACCTAGAAGAACAAAATTTGTCGAGCCAAGTGGGATTTCTGTACTTGTCATTACCACCACGTATCATCAAGATTGGGTGAAAAAATATTAGCTGGTATTTCGGAAATCGTAATTTCTTGGTAGCTTGGCAACCCCTTTCAATGAAAGTGCTTTTCTACAGTTTCTTCTTAGGGCTACTTGAAGCGGATACAAATCATAGAGACAAAACTGAGTACTACTTTGTTTTTTTAAGTTTCAAAGAGCTACTACACACCATGTTGGATTTAGAGTTCCTAATTCATCTATCTATATACGAGAGAACAGAGTAAACCTAAATATAAAAAACTGCTACTGTAGACGAATGATTCAACTTGGAAGAAAAAAGTTTGGTGAGCCAAGTGGGATTTGTGTACTGATCATTACCACCATGTATCATCAAACTGGGTGAAAAAATATTTGCTGGTATTTCGGAAACTCGTTATTTCTTAGAAGATTGGCAACCCCTCCCAATGAAAGTGCGTTTCCACAGTCTGTGCCTAGGACTACTTGAAGAGGAAACGAACCATAGAGAAAAAAGTGAGAACTCCTTTATTTTGTCCAGTTTCAAAGAACTACTACAATCCATGTAGGATTTAGAATTTCAAATTTATCTATCTATATAGGAGAGAACAGATTCAAACCTAAATATAAAAACTGCTACTGTAGACGAACACTTCAACCTAGAAGAACAGAATTTGGTGAGCCAAGTGGGATTTGTGGACTTGTCATTATTACCACATATCATCAAGATTGGGTGAAAAAATATTTGCTGGTATTTCGGAAACTCGTTATTTCTTAGAAGCTTGGCAACCCCTCTCAAAGAAAGTGCTTTTCCACAGTCTCGCCTTAGGGCTACTTGAAGAGGAAACAAATCCTAGAAACAAAACGGAGAACTCCTTTTTTTGTCAAGTTTCAAAGAGGTACTACAAACCATGTTGGATTTAGAGTTCCAAATTCATCTATCTATATAGGAGAGAACACAGTGAAACCTAAATATAAAAACTGCTACTGTAAACGAACGCTTCATCCTAGAAGAACAAAATATGGTGAGTCAAGTGGGATTTGTGAACCGATCATGACCACCAAGTATCATCAAGATTCAGTGAAAAAATAGTTGATGATATTTGGGAAACTCGTTATTTCTTAGAAGCTTGGCAACCCCTCTCAATGAAAGTGTTTTCGACCGTCTGTGACTAGGGCTACTTGAAGAGGAAACAAACCATAGAGACAAAACTGAGAACTCCTTTTTTTTGTCAAGTTTCAAAGAGCTACTACAAACCATGTTGGATTTAGAGTTCCAAATTCATCTATCTATATAGGAGAGAACACAGGGAAACCTAAATATAAAAACTGGTACTGTAGACGAACACTTCAACCTAGAAGAACAAAATTTGTTGAGCCAAGTGGGATTTGTGTACTGATCATTACCACCAAGTATCATCAACATTGGGAGAAAAAATATTTGCTGGTATTTCGGAAACTCGTTATTTCTTAGAAGCTTGGCAACCCCTCTCAATGAAAGTGCTTTTCCATCGTCTGTGCCTAGGGCTACTTGAAGAGGAAACAAACCATAGAGACGAAACTGAGAACTCCTTTATTTTGTCAAGTTTCAAAGAGCTACTACAAACCATGTTGGATTTAGAATTCCATATTCATCTATCTATATAGGAGAGAACAGAGTCAAACCAAAAAATAAAAACTGCAACTGTAAACGAACGCTTCAACCTAGAAGAAGAAAATTTGGTGAGCCAAGTGGGTTTTGTGTACTGATCATTACCACCAAGTATCATCAAGATTTGGTGAAAAAATATTTGCTGGTATTTCGGAAACTCGTAATTTCTTGGAAGCTTGGCAACCCCTCTCAATGAAAGTGCTTTTCCACAGTCTCTACCTAGGGCTTCTTGAAGAGGAAACAAATCATAAAGACAAAACTGAGAACTACTTTATTTTGTCAAGTTTCAAAGAGCTACTAAAACCATCTTGGATTTAGAGTTCCAATTTCATCTAACTATATAGGATAGAACAGAGGGAAACCTAAAAATATAAACTGCTACTGTAAACGAACGCTTCAACCTAGAAGAACCAAATTTGGTGAGCCAAGAAGAATTTGTGTACTGATCATTACCACGAAGTATCATCAAGATTGGGTGAAAAAATATTTGCTGGTATTTCTGAAACCCGTTATTTCTTAGATTCTTAGCAACCCCTCTCAATGAAATTGCTTTTCCACAGTCTGTGCCTAGGGCTACTTGAAGAGGAAACAAACCATAGAGACAAAATTGAGAACTCCTTTATTTTGTCAAGTTTCAAAGAGCTACTACAAACCACGTTGGATTTAGAGTTCCAAATTCATCTCTCTATATAGGACACAACAGAGTGGAACCTAAATATAAAAACTGCTACGGGAGATGAACGCTTCAACCTAGAAGACCACAATTTGGTGAGCCAAGTGGGATTTGTGTAATGATCATTCCCACCAAGTATCATCAAGATTGGGTGAAAAAATACTTGCTGGTATTTCGGAAACTCGTAATTTCTTGGAAGCTTTGCAGCCCCTTTCAATGAAAGTGCTTTTCCACAGTCTCTTAGTAGGGCTACTTGAAGAGGAAAAAAATCATAGGGACAAAACTGAGAACTCCTTTATTTTGTCAAGTTTCAAAGAGCTACTACAAACCATGTTGGATTTAGATTTCCAAATTCATCTATCTATATAAAAGAGAACAGAAAGAAACCTAAGTATAAAAACTGCTCCTGTAGACGAACGCTTCAACTTAGAAGAACAAAATTTGTCGAGCCAAGTGGGATTCGTGTACTGATCATTACCACCATGTATCATCAAGATTGGGTGAAAAAATATTTGCTGGTATTTCGGACATTCGTTATTTCTTAGAAGCTTGGCAACCCCTCTCAATGAAAGTGCTTTTCCACAGTCTGAGCCTAGGTCCCTGAAGAGGAAACAAAGCATAGAGACAAAACTGAGAACTCCTTTATTTTTCAAGTTTCAAAGAAATACTACAAACCATGTTGGATTTAGAGTTCCAAATTCATCTATCTCTATAGGAGAGAACAGATGAAACCTAAAAAGAAAAACTGCTACAGTAAACGAACGCTTCAACCTAGAAAAACACAATGTGTTGAGCCAAGTGGGATTTGAGTTCTTGTCATTACCATGAGGTATCATCAAGACTGGGTGAAAAAATATTTCCGGTATTTCAGGAACTCGTAATTTCTTGGAAGGTTGGCAACCCCTCTCAATGAAAGTGCTTTTCCACAGTGTCTGCTTAGGGCTACTTGAAAAGGAAACAAATCATATAGACAAAACTGAGAACTCCTTTATTTTGTCAAGTTTCAAAGAGCTACTACAAACCGTGTTGGATTTAGAGTTCCGAATTCATCTATCTATATAGGATAGAACAGAGGGAAACCTAAAAATATAAACTGCTACTATAAATGAACGCTTCAACCTAGAAGAACAAAATTTGGTGAGCCAAAAAGAATTTGTTTGCTGATCCTTACCACCAAGTATCATCAAGATTGGGTGAAAAAATATTCGCTGGTATTTCGGAAACTCGTTATTTCTTAGAATCTTGGCAACCCCTCTCAAGGAAATTGCTTTTCCACAGTCTGTGCCTAGGGCTACTTCAACAGGAATCAAACCAGAGAGACAAGACTGAGAACTCCTTTATTTTGTCAAGTTTCAAAGAGCTACTACAAACCACGATGGATTTAGAGGTCCAAATTCATCTATCTATATGAAAGAGAACAGAGAGAAACCTAAATAGAAAAACTGCTCCTGTAGACAAACGCTTCAACCTAGAAGAACAAAATTTGTCGAGCCAAGTGGGATTTCTGTACTTGTCATTACCACCACGTATCATCAAGATTGGGTGAAAAAATATTAGCTGGTATTTCGGAAACTCGTAATTTCTTGGTAGCTTGGCAACCCCTTTCAATGAAAGTGCTTTTCTACAGTTTCTTCTTAGGGCTACTTGAAGCGGATACAAATCATAGAGACAAAACTGAGTACTACTTTGTTTTTTTAAGTTTCAAAGAGCTACTACACACCATGTTGGATTTAGAGTTCCTAATTCATCTATCTATATACGAGAGAACAGAGTAAACCTAAATATAAAAAAACTGCTACTGTAGACGAATGATTCAACTTGGAAGAAAAAAGTTTGGTGAGCCAATTGGGATTTGTGTATTAATCATTACCACCAAGTATCATCAACGTTGGGTAAAAAAATATTTGCTGGTATTTCTGAAACTCGTTATTCCTTTGAAGCTTGGCAACCCCTCTCATTGAAAGTGCTTTTCCACAGTCTGTGCCTAGGACTACTTTAAGAGGAAACGAACCATAGAGACAAAAGTGAGAACTCCTTTATTTTGTCCAGTTTCAAAGAGCTACTACAAACCATGTAGGGTTTTGAATTCCAAATTTAACTATCTATATATTAGAGAACAGATTCAAACCTAAATATAAAAACTGATACTGTAGACGAACGCTTCAACCTAGAAGAACAAAATTTGGTGAGCCAAGTGGGATTTGTGGACTTGTCATTACCACCACATATCATCAAGATGGGGTGAAAAAATATTTGCTGGTATTTCGGAAACTCGTTATTTCTTAGAAGCTTGGCAACCCCTCTCAATGAAAGTGCTTTTCCGCAGTCTCGGCTTAGGGCTACTTGAAGAGGAAACAAATCATAGAGACAAAACGGAGAACCCCTTTTTTTGTCAAGTTTCAAAGAGGTACTACAAACCATGTTGAATTTAGAGTTCCAAATTCATCTATCTATATAGGAGAGAACAGAGGGAAAACTAAAAATATAAACTGCTACTGTAAACGAACGCTTCATCCTAGAAGAACAAAATTTGGTGAGTCAAGTCGTATTTGTGTACCGATCATGACCACAAAGTATCATCAAGATTCGGTGAAAAAATATTTGCTGATATTTCGGAAACTCGTTATTTCTTAGAGGCTTGGCAACCCCTCTCAATGAAAGTGCTTTTCCACAGTCTGTGCCTAGGGCTACTTGAAGAGAAAACAAACCATAGAGACAAAACTGAGAACTCCTTTATTTTGTCACGTTTCAAAGAGTGACTACAAACCATGTTGTATTTAGTGTTCCAAATTCATCTATCTATACAGGAGAGAACAAAGGAAAACATAAAAATATAAACTGCTACTGTAAACGAACGCTTCAACCTAAAAGAACAAAATTTGGTGAATCAAGTGGGATTTGTTAACCGATTATTACCACCAAGTATCATCAAGATTGGGTGAGAAAATATTTGCTGGTATTTCGGAAACTTATTATTTCTTAGAAGCTTGGCAACCCCTCTAAATGAAAGTGCTTTTCCACAGTCTGTTCAAAGGGCTACTTGAAGAGTAAACAAACTATAAAGACAAAACTGAGAACACCTTTATTTTGTCAAGTTGTAAAAAGCTACTACAAACCATGTTGGATTTAGAGTTCCAATTTCATCTATCTCTATAGGAGAGAACAGAGTGAAACCTAAAAATAAAAACTGCTACTGTAAACGAACGCTTCAACCTAGAAGAACAAAATATGGTGAGCCAAGTGGGATTTGTGTATTAATCATTACCACCAAGTATCATCAACGTTGGGTAAAAAAATATTTGCTGGTATTTCTGAAACTCGTTATTCCTTTGAAGCTTGGCAACCCCTCTCATTGAAAGTGCTTTTCCACAGTCTGTGCCTAGGACTACTTTAAGAGGAAACGAACCATAGAGACAAAAGTGAGAACTCCTTTATTTTGTCCAGTTTCAAAGAGCTACTACAAACCATGTAGGGTTTTGAATTCCAAATTTAACTATCTATATATTAGAGAACAGATTCAAACCTAAATATAAAAACTGATACTGTAGACGAACGCTTCAACCTAGAAGAACAAAATTTGGTGAGCCAAGTGGGATTTGTGGACTTGTCATTACCACCACATATCATCAAGATGGGGTGAAAAAATATTTGCTGGTATTTCGGACACTCGTTATTTCTTAGAAGCTTGGCAACCCCTCTCAATGAAAGTGCTTTTCCGCAGTCTCGGCTTAGGGCTACTTGAAGAGGAAACAAATCATAGAGACAAAACGGAGAACCCCTTTTTTTTGTCAAGTTTCAAAGAGGTACTACAAACCATGTTGAATTTAGAGTTCCAAATTCATCTATCTATATAGGAGAGAACAGAGGGAAAACTAAAAATATAAACTGCTACTGTAAACGAACGCTTCATCCTAGAAGAACAAAATTTGGTGAGTCAAGTCGTATTTGTGTACCGATCATGACCACAAAGTATCATCAAGATTCGGTGAAAAAATATTTGCTGATATTTCGGAAACTCGTTATTTCTTAGAAGCTTGGCAACCCCTCTCAATGAAAGTGCTTTTCGACAGTCTGTGACTAGGGCTACTTGAAGAGGAAACAAACCATAGAGACAAATCTGACAACAGCTTTATTTTGTCAAGTTTCAAAGAGCTACTACAAACCATGTTGGATTTAGAGTTCCAAATTCATCTATCTATATAGGAGAGAACAGAGGGAAACCTAAATATAAAAACTGCTACTGTAGATGAACACTTCAACCTAGAAGAACAAAATTTGGTGAGCCAAGTGGGATTTGTGTACTGATCATAACCACCAAGTATCATCAACATTGGGAGAAAAAATATTTGCTGGTATTTTGGAAACTCGTTATTTCTTAGAAGCTTGGCAACCCCTCTCAATGAAAGTGCTTTTCCACCGTCTGTGCCTAGGTCTACTTGAAGAGGAAACAAACCATAGAGACAAACTGACAACTCCTTTATTTTGACAAGTTTCAAAGAGCTACTACAAACCATGTTGGATTTAGAATTCCACATTCATCTATCAATATAGGAGAGAACAGAGTCAAACCAAAATAAAAACTGCTACTGTAAAAAACGCTTCAACCTAGAAGAACAAAATTTGGTGAGCAACGTGGGATATGTGGAATTGTATTACCACCACGTATCATCAAGATTGGGTGAAAAAATATTTGCTGCTATTTCGAATACTCGTATTTTCTTGGAAGCTTGGCAACCCCTATCAATGAAAGTGCTCTTCCACAGTCTCTGCTTAAAGCTACTTGACGCGGAAACACATCATAGATACAAAACTGAGAACTCCATTATTTTGTCAAGTTTCAAAGAGCTATTACACACCATGTTGGATTTAGAGTTCCAAATTCATCTATCTATATAGGAGAGAACAGAGTGAAACCTAAATATTAAAATTGCTACTGTATACGAACGCTTCAAAGTAGAAGAACAAAATTTGGTGAGCCAGGTGGGATTCGTGTACAGATCATTACCACCAAGTATCATCGACATTGGGTGAAAAAATATTTGTTGATATTTCGGAAACTCGTTATTTCTTAGAAGCTTGGCAACCCCTCTCAATGAAAGTGCTTTTCCACAGTCTGTGCCTAGGGCTACTTGAAGAGGAACAAACCATAGAGACAAAACTGAGAACTCCTATATTTTGTCAAGTTTCAAAGAGCTACTACAAACCATGTTGGATTCAGAGTTCCAAATTCATCTCTCTATATAGGAGAGCACAGAGTGAAACCTAAAAAATAAAACTGCTACTGTATACGAATGCTTCAACCTAGAAGAACAAAATTGGTGAGCCAAGTGGAACTTGTGTACTTCTCATTACCACCACGTATGATCAACATTGGGTGAAAAAATATTTGTTGGTATTTCGGATACTCGTAATTTCTTGGAAGCTTGGCAACCCCTTTCAATGAAAGTGCTTTTTCATAGTTTCTGCTTAGGGCTACATGAAGTGGAAACAAATCATAGAGACAAAACTGAGAACTCCTTTATTTTGTCAAGTTTCAAAGAGCTACTACAAACCATGTTTGATTTAGAGTTCCAAATTCGTCTGTTTATATAGGAGAGAACAGAGGGAACCTAAAAATATAAACTGCTACTGTAAACAAACGCTTCAACCTAGAAGTACAAAATTTAGTGAGTCAAGTGAGATTTGTGTACCGATCATTACCACCACATATCATCAAGATGGGGTGAAAAATATTTGCTGGTATTTCGGAAACTCGTTATTTCTTAGAAGCTTGGCAACCCCTCTCAATGAAAGTGCTTTTCCGCAGTCTCGGCTTAGGGCTACTTGAAGAGGAAACAAATCATAGAGACAAAACGGAGAACTCCTTTTTTTGTCAAGTTTCAAAGAGGTACTACAAACCATGTTGGATTTAGAGTTCCAAATTCATCTATCTATATAGGAGAGAACAGAGGGAAAACTAAAAATATAAACTGCTACTGTAAACGAACGCTTCATCCTAGAAGAACAAAATTTGGTGAGTCAAGTCGTATTTGTGTACCGATCATGACCACAAAGTATCATCAAGATTCGGTGAAAAAAATATTTGCTGATATTTCGGAAACTCGTTATTTCTTAGAAGCTTGGCAACCCCTCTCAATGAAAGTGCTTTTCGACAGTCTGTGACTAGGGCTACTTGAAGAGGAAACAAACCATAGAGACAAAACTGACAACAGCTTTATTTTGTCAAGTTTCAAAGAGCTACTACAAACCCTGTTGGATTTAGAGCTCCAAATTCATCTATCTATATAGGGAGAACATAGGGAAACCTAAATATAAAAACTGCTACTGTAGATGAACACTTCAACCTAGAAGAACAAAATTTGGTGAGCCAAGTGGGATTTGTGTACTGATCATAACCACCAAGTATCATCAACATTGGGAGAAAAAATATTTGCTGGTATTTTGGAATCTCGTTATTTCTTAGAAGCTTGGCAACCCCTCTCAATGAAAGTGCTTTTCCACCATCTGTGCCTAGGGCTACTTGAAGAGGAAACAAACCATAGAGACAAAACTGACAACTCCTTTATTTTGTCAAGTTTCAAAGAGCTACTACAAACCGTGTTGGATTTAGAGTTACAAATTTATCTATCAATATAGGAGAGAACAGAGTGAAACCTAAAAATTAAAACAGCTACTGTAAACGAACGCTTCAACCTAGAAGAACAAAATTTGGTGAGCCAAGTGGGATTTGTGTACTTGTCATTACCAAAACGTATGATCAACATTGGGTGAAAAAATATTTGCTGGTATTTCGGAAACTCGTATTTTCTTGGAAGCTTGGCAACCCTTTCAATGAAAGTGCTTTTCCACAGTCTGTGCCTAGGACGATTAGAAGAGGAAACAAACCACAGAGACAAAACTGAGAACTCCTTTATTTTGTCAACTTTCAAAGAGCTACTACAAACCATGTTGGATTTAGAGTTCCAAATTCATCTGTCTATATAGGGGGGAACAGAGGGAAACCTAAATATAAAAACTGCTACTGTAGACGAACACTTCAACCTAGAAGAACAAAATTTGGTGAGCCAAGTGGGATTTGTGTACTGATCATAACCACCAAGTATCATCAACATTGGGAGAAAAAATATTTGCTGGTATTTCGGAAACTCGTTATTTCTTAGAAGCTTGGCAACCCCTCTCAATGAAAGTGCTTTTCCCCAGTCTCGGCTTAGGGCTACTTGAAGAGGAAACAAACCATAGAGACAAAACTGAGAACTCCTTTATTTTGTCAAGTTACAAAGAGCTACTACAAACCATGTTGGATTTAGAATTCCATATTCATCTATCTATATAAGAGAGAACAGTGTCAAACCAAAAATAAAAACCGCTACTGTAAACGAAGGCTTCAACCTAGAAGAACAAAATTTGGTGAGCAAAGTGGTATTTGTTGACTTGTCATTACCACCACGTATCATCAAGATTGGGTGAAAAATATTTGCTGTTAATTCGGAAACTCGTATTTTCTTGGAAGCTTGGCATCCCCTATCAATGAAAGTGCTCTTCCACAGTCTCTGCTTAAAGCTACTTGAAGTGGAAACAAATCATAGATACAAAACTGAGAACTCCTTTATATTGTCAAATTTCAAAGAGCTACAACAAACCATGTTGGATTTAGAGTTCCAAATACATCTATCTATATAGGAGAGAACAGAGGGAAACCTAAATATAAAAACTGCTACTGTAGACGAACGCTTCAACCTAGAAGTTGAATATTTGATGAGCCAAGTGGGATTTGTGTACTGATCCTTTCCAGGAAGTATCATCAATTTTGGATTAAAAATAATATTTGCTGGTATTTCGGAATCTCTTTATTTCTTAGAACCTTGGCAACCCCTCTCAATGAAAGTACTTTTCCACAGTCTGTGCCTAGGGCTTTGAAGAGGAAACAAACCATAGAAACAAAACTGAGAACTCCTTTATTTTGTCAAGTTTCAAAGAGCTACTACAAACCTAGTTGCATTTAGAGTTCCAAATTTATCTATCTATATAGGAGAGAACAGAGTGAAACCTAAAAATAAGAAATGCTGCAGTAAACGAACGCTTCAACCTAGGAGAACAAAATATGGTGAGCCAAGTGGGATTTGTGTACTTGTCATTGCCACCATGTATCATCAAGATTTGGCGAAAAAATATTTCTGGTATTTAGGAAACTCGTAATTTCTTAGAAGCTTGGCAACCCCTTTCAATGAAAGTGCTTTTCCACAGTCTCTACTTAGGGCTACTTGAAGAGGAAACAAATCATAAAGACAAAACTGAGAACTACTTTATTTTGTCAAGTTTCAATGAGCTACTAAAACCATCTTGGATTTAGAGTTCCGAATTCATCTATCTATATAGGATAGAACAGAGGGAAAGCTAAAAATATAAACTGCTACTGTAAATGAACGCTTCAACCTAGAAGAACAAAATTTGGTGAGCCAAAAAAAAATTTGTTTACTGATCCTTACCACCAAGTATCATCAAGATTGGGTGAAAAAATATTCGCTGGTATTTCGGAAACTCGTTATTTCTTAGAATCTTGGCAACCCCTCTCAAGGAAATTGCTTTTCCACAGTCTGTGCCTAGGGCTACTTCAACAGGAATCAAACCAGAGAGACAAGACTGAGAACTCCTTTATTTTGTCAAGTTTCAAAGAGCTACTACAAACCACGATGGATTTAGAGGTCCAAATTCATCTATCTATATGAAAGAGAACAGAGAGAAACCTAAATAGAAAAACTGCTCCTGTAGACAAACGCTTCAACCTAGAAGAACAAAATTTGTCGAGCCAAGTGGGATTTCTGTACTTGTCATTACCACCACGTATCATCAAGATTGGGTGAAAAAATATTAGCTGGTATTTCGGAAACTCGTAATTTCTTGGTAGCTTGGCAATCCCTTTCAATGAAAGTGCTTTTCTACAGTTTCTTCTTAGGGCTACTTGAAGCGGATACAAATCATAGAGACAAAACTGAGTACTACTTTGTTTTTTTAAGTTTCAAAGAGCTACTACACACCATGTTGGATTTAGAGTTCCAAATTCATCTATCTATATACGAGAGAACAGAGTAAACCTAAATATAAAAAACTGCTACTGTAGACGAATGATTCAACTTGGAAGAAAAAAGTTTGGTGAGCCAAGTGGGATTTGTGTACTGATCATTACCACCAAGTATCATCAAACTGGGTGAAAAAATATTTGCTGGTATTTCGGAAACTCGTTATTTCTTAGAAGATTGGCAACCCCTCCCAATGAAAGTGCGTTTCCACAGTCTGTGCCTAGGGCTACTTGAAGAGGAAAGAAACCATAGAGACAAAACTGAGAACTCCTTTATTTTGTCAAGTTTCAAAGAGCTACTACAAACCACGTTGGATTTAGAGTTCCAAATTCATCTATCTATATAGGATAGAACAGAGGGAAACCTAAAAATATAAACTTCTACTGTAAACGAACGCTTCAACCTCGAAGAACAAAATTTGGTGAGCCAAGAGGAATTTGTGTACTGATCATTACCACCAAGTATCATCAAGATTGGGTGAAAAAATATTTGCTGGTATTTCGGAAACTCGTTATTTCTTAGAATCTTGGCAACCCCTCTCAATGATATTGCTTTTCCACAGTCTGTGCCTAGGGCTACTTCAACAGGAAACACACCATAGAGACAAAAATGATAACTCCTTTATTTTATCAAGTTTCAAAGAGCTACTACAAACCATGTTGGATTTAGAGTTAAAATTCATCTATCTATATAGGAGAGAACAGAGGGAAACCTTCATATAAAAACTGCTACTGTAGGCGAACGCTTCAAACGAGAAGAACAAAATTGGTCAGCCAAGTGGGATTTGTGTACTGATCATTACCACCAAGTATCATCAACATAGGTTGAAATAATATTTGCTGGTATTTCGGAAACTCGTTATTTCTTAGAAGCTTGGCAACCCCTCTCAATGAAAGTGCTTTTCCACAGTCTGTGCCTAGGGCTACTTGAAGAGGAAACAACCTATAGAGACAAAACTGAGAACTCCTTTATTTTCTCAACTTTCAAAGAGCTACTACAAACCATGTTGGATTTAGAGTTCCAAATTCATCTATCTATATAGGAGAGAACAGAGTGAACCTAAAAATAAAAACTGCTACTGTAAATGAACGCTTCAACCTAGAAGAACAAAATTTGGTGAGCCAAGTGGGATTTGTGTACATGTCATTACCAAAACGTATCATCAACATTTGGTGAAAGAATACTTGCTGGCATTTCGGAAAATCATAATTTCTTCGAAGCTTGGCAACCCCTCTCAATGAAAGTGCTTTTCCACAGTCTCTGCTTAGGGCTACTTAAAGCGGAATCAAATCATAGAGACAAAACTGAGAACTCCTTTATTTTGTCAAGTTTCAAAGAGCTACTACAAACCATGTTGGATTTAGAGTTCCAAATTCATCTATCTGTATTGGAGAGAACAGAGTGAAACCTAAATATAAAAATTGCTACTGTAGACGAACGCTTCAACCTAGAAGAACAAAATTTGGTGAGCCTAGTGGGACTTGTCTACTGATCATCACCACCAAGTATCATCAAGATTGGGTGAAAAAATATTTGTTGGTATTTCGAAAACTCGTTATTTTAGAAGCTTGGGAACCCCTCTCAATGAAAGTGCTTTTCCACAGTCTGTGCCTAGGGCTACTTGAAGGGGAAACAAACCATGGAGACAAAACTGACAACTCCTTTATTTTGTCAAGTTTCAAGAGCTACTACAAACCATGTTGGATTTAGAGTTCCAAATTCATCTATCTATATAGGAGAGAACAGAGTGAAACCTAAAAATAAAAACTGCTACTGTAAACGAACGCATCAACCTAGAAGAACAAAATTTGGTGAGTCAAGTGGGATTTGTGTACCGATCATTACCACCAAGTATCATCAAGATTCGGTGAAATAATATTTGATGCTATTTCGGAAACTCATTATTTCTTAGAAGTTTGGCAACCCCTCTCAATGAAAGTGGTTTTCCACAGTCTGTCCCTACGACTACTTGAAGAGGAAACAAAACATAGAGACAAAACTGAGAACTACTTTATTTTGTCAACTTTCAAAGAGCTACTGCAAACCATGTTGGATTTAGAGTTCCAAATTCATCTATCTATATAGCAGAGAACAGAGTGCTACCTAAATATAAAAACTGCTACTGTAGATAACGCTTCAACCTAGAAGAACAAAATTTGGTGAACCAAGTGGGATTTCTGGACTTGTCATTACCACCACGCATCATCAAGAATGGATGAAAAAATTTTTGCTGGTATTTCGGAAACTTGTATTTTCTTGGAAGCTTGGCAACCCCTCTCAATGAAGGTGCTTTTCCACTGTCTGTGCCTAGGGCTACTTGAAGAAGAAACAAATCATAGAGACAAAACTGAGAACTCCTTTATTTTGTCAAGTTTCAAAGAGCTACTACAAACCATGTTGGATTTAGAGTTCCAAAATCATCTATCTATATAGCAGAGAACAGAGTGAAACCTAAATATAAAAACTGCTACTGTAGACGAACGCTTCAACCTAGAAGAACAAAATTTGTTGAGCCAAGTGGGATTTGTGGACTTGTGTTTACCACCAAGTATCATCAAGATTGGGTGAAAAAATATTTGCTGGTACTTCAGAAACTCTTTATTTTTAGAAGCTTGGCAACCCCTCTCAATGAAAGTGCTTTTCCACAGTCTGTGCCTAGGGCTACTTGAAGAGGAAACAAACCATAGAGACAAAACTGACAACTCCTTTATTTTGTCAAGTTTCAAAGAGCTACTACAAACCATGTTGGATTTAGAGTTCCAAATTCATCTATCTATATAGCAGAGAACAGAGTGAAACCTAAATATAAAAACTGCTACTGTAGACGAATGCTTCAACCTAGCAGAACAAAATTTGGTGAGCCAAATGGGATTTGTGTACCGATCAATACCACCAAGTATCATGAATACTGGGTTAAAAAGTATTTGCTGGTATTTCGGAAACTCGTAATTTCTTGGAAACTTGGCAACCCCTCTCAATGAAAGTGCTTTTCCACAGTCTCTGCTTAGGGCTACTTGAAGCGGAAACAAATCATAGAGACAAAACTGAGAACTCCATTATTTTGTCAAGTTTCAAAGAGCTACCCCAAACCATATTGGATTTAGAGTTCCAAATTCATCTGTTTATATAGGAGAGAACAGAGTGAAACCTAAATATAAAAACTGCTGTTGAAGACGAACGCTTCCAAGTAGAAGAACAAAATTTGGTGAGCCAAGTGGGATTTGTGTACAGATCATTACCACCATGTATCATCGACATTCGGTGAAAAAATATGTGCTGGTATTTCGGAAACTTGTTATTTCTTAGAAGCTTGACAACCCTCTCAATGAAAGTGCTTTTCCACACTCTGTGCCAAGAGCTACTTGAAGAGGAAACAAACCATAGAGACAAAACTGAGAACTCCTTTATTTTGACAAGTTTCAAAAAGCTACTACAAACCATGTTGGATTTAGAGTTCCAAATTCATCTATCTATATAGAAGAGAACAGAGTGAAACCTAAAAATAAAAACTGCTACTGTAGACGAATGCTTCAACCCAGAAGTACAAAATTTGGTGAGCCAAGTGAGATTTGCATACTGATCATTACCACCAAGTATCATCAACATTGGGAGAAAAAATATTTGCTGGTATTTCGGAAATTCGTTATTTCTTAGAAGCTTGGCAACCCATCTCAATGAAAGTGCTTTTCCACCGTCTGTGCCTAGGGCTACTTGAAGAAAAAACAAACCATAGAGACAAAATTGAGAACTCCTTCATTTTGTCAAGTTTCAAAGAGCTACTACAAACCATGTTGGATTTAGAATTCCAAATTCATCTATCAATATAGGAGAGAACAGAGTGAAACCTTAAAATAAAAACTGCGACTGTAAACAATCGCTTCAACCTAGAAGAACGAAATTTGGTGAGCAAAGTGGGATTTGTGGACTTGTCATTACCACCACGTATCATCAAGATTGGGTGAAAAAATATTTGCTGCTATTTCGGAAACTCGTATTTTCTTGGAAGCTTGGCAACCACCAGCAATGAAAGTGCTCTTCCACAGTCTCTGCTTAGGGATACTTGAAGCGGAAACAAATCATACAGACAAAACTGAAAACTCCTTTATTTTGTCAAGTTTCAAAGAACCACTACAAACCATGTTGGATTTAGAGTTCCAAATTCATCTTTCTGTATGCGAGAGAACAGAGTGAAACCTAAATATAAAAACTGCAACTTTAGACGAACGCTTCAAAGTAGAAGAACAAAATTTGGTGAGCCAAGTAGGATTTGTGGACTTGTCATTACCACCACATATCATCAAGATTGGGTGAAAAAATGTTTGCTGGTATTTAGGAAAGTCGTATTTTCTTGGAAGCTTGGCAAACCCTCTCAATGAAAGTGCTTTTCCACCGTCTGTGCCTAGGGCTACTTGATGAGGAAACACAACATATAGACAAAACTGAGAACTCCTTTATTTTGTCAAGTTTCAAAGAGCTACTACAAACCATGTTGGATTTAGATTTCCAAATTCATCTACATATAAAGCAGAGAACAGAGTGAAACCTAAGTATAAAAACTGCTACTGTAGACGAACGCTTCAACCTAGAAGAACAAAATTTTGTGAGCCAAGTGGGATTTGTGTACCGATCATTACCACCAAGTATCATCAAGATTGGGTGAAAAAATATTTGCTGGTATTTCGGAAACTCGTATTTTCTTGGAAGCTTGGCAACCCCCATCAATGAAAGTGCTCTTCCACAGTCTCTGCTTAGGGATACTTGAAGGGGAAACAAATCATGGAGACAAAACTGAAAACTCCTTTATTTTGTCAAGTTTCAGAGAGCCACTACAAACCATGTTGGATTTTGAGTTCCAAATTCATCTTTCTATATACGAGAGAACAGAGTGAAACCTAAATATAAAAACTGCTACTGTAGATGAACGCTTCAACCTAGAAGAACAAAATTTGGTGAGCAAAGTGGGATTTGTGTACTTGTCATTACCAGCACGTATCATCAACATTGGGTGAAAAAATATTTGCTGGTATTTCGGAAACTCGTAATTTCTTGGAAGCTTGGCATCCCCTCTCAATGAAAGTGCTTTTCCACAGTCTCTGCTTAGGCCTACTTGAAGTGGAAACAAATCAAAAGAGACAAAACTGAGAACTTCTTTATTTTGTCAAGTTTCAAAGAGCTACTACAAACCATGTTGGATTTAGAGTTCCAAATTCATCTATCTATATAGGAGAGAACAGAGTGAAACCTAAAAATAAAAACTGCTACTGAAAACGAACGCATCAACCTAGAAGAACAAAATTTGGTGAGTCAAGTGGGATTTGTGTACCGATTTTTACCACCAAGTATCATCAAGATTGGGTGAAAAAATATTTGCTGGTATTTCGGAAACTCATAAATTCCTGGAAGCTTGGCAATCCCTCTTAATGAAAGTGCTTTTCCACCATCTGTGCCTAGGGCTACTTGAAGAGGAAAAAAACCAGAGAGAAAAAACTGAGAACTTCTTTATTTTGTCAAGTTTCAAAGAGACACTACAAACCATGTTGGATTTAGCGTTCCAAATTAATCTATCTATATAGCAGAGAACAGAGTAAAACCTAAACATAAAAAATGCTACTATAGACGAACGCTTCAACGTAGAAGAACAAAATTTGGTGAGCCAAGTGGGATTTGTTTACTGATCATTACCACCAAGTATCATCAAGATTGGGAGAAAAAATGTTTGCTGGTATTTCGGAAACTCGTAATTTCTTGGAAGCTTGGCAACCCCTCTCAATGAAAATGCTTTTCCAAAGTCACTGATTAGGGCTACTTGACGCGGAAACAAATCATAGAGACAAAACTGAGAACTCCTTTATTTTGTCATTTTCAAAGAGCGACTACAAACCATGTTGGATTTAGAGTTCCAAATTCATTTATCTATATAGGAGAGAACAGAGTGAAACTTAAATATAAAAATCGCTACTGTTGACGAACGCTTCAACCTAGAAGAACAAAATTTGGTGAGCCAAGTGGGACTTGTGTACTGATCATCACCACCAAGTATCATCAAGATTGGGTGAAACAATATTTGTTGGTATTTCGAAACTCGTTATTTCTTAGAAGCTTGGCAACCCCTCTCAATGAAAGTGCTCTTCCACAGTCTGTGCCTAGGGCTACTTGTAGAGGAAACAAACCATGGAGACCAAACTGACAACTCCTTTATTTTGTCAAGTTTCAAGAGCTACTACAAACCATGTTGGTTTTAGAGTTCCAAATTCATCTATCTATATAGGAGAGGACAGATTGAAACCTAAAAATAAAAACTGCTACTGTAAAGGAACGCATCAACCTACGAGAACAAAATTTGGTGAGTCAAGTGGGATTTGTGTACTGATCATTACCACCAAGTATCATCAACATTGGGTGAAAAAATATTTGCTGGTATTTCGGAAACTCGTTATTTCTTAGAAGCTTGGCAAACCCTCTCAATGAAAGTGCTTTTTCACCGTCTGTGCCTGGGGCTACATGTAGAGGAAACAAACCATAGCGACAAAACTGAGAACTCCTTTATTTTATCAAGTTTCAAAGAGCTACTACAAACCATGTTGGATTTAGAGTTCCAAATTCATCTATCTATATAGTAGAGAATAGAGTAAAACCTAAAAATAAAACTGCTACTGTAGACGAACGCTTCTACCTAGAAGAACAAAATTTGGTGAGCCAAGTTGGATTTGTGTACCGATCATTACCACCAAGTATCATCAAGATTGGGTGAAAAAATATTTGCAGGTATTTCAGAAATTCGTTATTTCTTAGAAGCTTGGCAACCCCTCTCAATGAGAATGCTTTTCCACAGTCTGTGCCAGGGCTACTTGAAGAGGAAACAAACCATAGAGACAAAACTGAGAACTCCTTTATTTTGTCAAGTTTCAAAGAGCTACTACAAACCATGTTGGATTTAGAGTTCCAAATTCATCTATGTATATCGCAGAGAACAGAGTGAAACCTAAATATAAAAACTGCTACTGTAGATGAACGCTTCAACCTAGAAGAAAAAAATTTGGTGAGCCAAGTGGGATTTGTGTACGGATCATTACCACCACGTATCATCATCCTTGGGTGAAAAAATATTTGCTGGTATTTCGGAAACTCGTTATTTCTTAGAAGCTTGGCAACACCTCTCAATGAAAGTGGTTTACCACCGTCTGTGCCTAGGGCTACTTGAAGAGGAAACAAACAATAGAGACAAAACTGAGAACTCCTTTATTTTGTCAAGTTTCAAAGAGCCACTACAAACCATGTTGGATTTAGAGTTTCAAATTCATCTATCTATATAGGAGAGAACAGAGGGAAACCTAAATATAAAATCTGCTACTGTAGATAACGCTTCAACCTAGCAGAACAAAATTTGGTGAGCCAAGTGGGATTTGTGTACCGATCAATACCTCCAAGTATCATGAATATTGGGTGAAAAAAAATTTGCTGGTATTTCGGAAACTTGGAATTTCTTGGAAGCTTGGCAACCCCTCTCAATGAAAGTGCTTTTCCACTGTCTTTGCTTAGGGCTACTTGAAGCAGAAACAAATCATACAGACAAAACTGAGAACTCCTTTATTTTGTCAAGTTTCAAAGAGCTACTACAAACCATATTGGATTTAGAGTTCCAAATTCATCTGTCTATATAGGAGAGAACAGAGTGAAACCTAAATATAAAAACAGATACTGTAGACGAATGCTTAAACCTAGAAGAAGAAAATTTGTTGAGCCAAGTGGGATTTGTGTACTTGTCATTACCACCACGTATCATCAAGATTGGGTAAAAAATATCTGCTGGTATTTCGGAAAATCTCAATTTCTTGGAAGCTGTAATGCCTTTCAATGAAAGTGCTTTTCCACAGTCTCTGCTTAGGGCTTCTTTAAGAGGAAACAAACCATAGAGACAAAACTGAGAACTTCTTTATTTTGTCAAATTTCAAAGAGCTACTACAAACCATGTTGGATTTAGAGTTCCAAATTCATCTATTCATATAGGAGAGAACAGAGGGAAACCTAAATATAAAAACTGCTACTGTAGACGAACGCTTCAAACTAGAAGAACAAAATTTGGTGAGCCAAGTGGGATTTGTGTACTGATCATTACCACCAAGTATCATCAACATTGGGAGAAAAAATATTTGCGGGTATTTCGGAAATTCGTTATTTCTTAGAAGCTTGGCAACCCCATTCAATGAAAGTGTTTTTCCACCGTCTGTGCCAAGGGCTACTTGAAGAAAAAACAAACTATAGAGACAAAACTGAGAACTCCTTTATTTTGTCAGGTTTCAAAGAGCTACTACAAACCATGTTGGATTTAGAGTTCCAAATTCATCTATCTATATAGGAGAGAACAGAGTGAAACCTAAAAATAAAAACTGCGCCTGTAAATGAACGCTTCAACCTAGAAGAACAAAATTTGGTGAGCAAAGTGGGATTTTTAGACTTGTCATTACCACCACGTGTCATCAAGATTGGGTGAAAAAATATTTGCTGCTATTTCGGAAACTCGTATTTTCTTGGAAGCTTGGCAACCCCCATCAATGATGTGCTCTTCCACAGTCTCTGCTTAGAGCTACTTGAAGCGGAAAAAAATCATTGAGACAAAACTGAAAACTCCTTTATTTTCTCAAGTTTAAAAGAGCCACTACAAACCATGTTGGATTTAGAGTTCCAAATTCATCTTTGTATATACGAAAGAACAGAATGAAACCTAAGTATAAAAACTGCTACTGTAGACGAACGCTTCAACCCAGAAGAACAAAATTTAGTGAGCCAAGTGGGATTTGTGTACTGATCATTACCACCCAGTATCATCATATTTGGGTGAAAAAATATTTGCTGGTATTTGGGAAATCGTTATTTCTTAGATGCTTGGCAACCCCTCTCAATGAAAGTGCTTTTCCACAGTCTGTGCCTAGGGCTACTTGAAGAGAAAACAAACAATAGAGACAAAACTGAGAACTCCTTTATTTTTCAAGTTTCAAAGAGCTACTACAAACCATGTTGGATTTAGAGTTCCAAATTCATCTATCTATATAGGAGAGAACAGAGTGAAACCTAAAAATAAAAACTGCTACTGTAAACGAACGCTTCAACCTAGAAGAACAAGAGTTGGTGAGCCAAGTGGAATTTGTGTACTTGTCATTACCACCACGTATCATCAACATTGGGTGAAAAAATATTTGCTGGTATTTCAGAAACTCGTAATTTCTTGGAAGCTTGGCAAACCCTTTCAATTAAAGTGATTTTCCACAGTCTCTGCTTAGGGCTACATGAAACGAAAACAAATCATAGAGACAAAACTGAAAACTCCTTTATTTTGTCAAGTTTCAAAGAGCTACTACAAACCATGTTGGATTTAGAGTTCCAAATTCATCTATCAATATAGGAGAGAACAGACTGCAACCTAAAAATGAATACTGCTACTGTAAACGAACGCTTCAACCTAGAAGAACAAAATTTGATGAGCCAAGTGGGATTTGTGGACTTGTCATTAACACTATGCATCATCAAGATTTGGTGAAAAAATATTTGCTGGTATTTCGGAAACTCGAATTTTTTTGGAAGCTTGGCAACCCCTCTCAATGAAAGTGCTTTCCCACCGTCTATGCCTAGGGCTCCTTGAAGAGGAAACAAATCATAGAGACAAAACTGAGAACTCCTTTATTTTGTCAAGTTTCAAAGAGCTACTACAAACCATGTTGGATTTAGGGTTCCAAATTAATCTATCTATGTAGGAGAGAACAGAGTGAAACCTAAATATAAAAACTGCTACTGTAGACGAACGCTTCAACCTAGAAGAACAAAATTTGGTGAGTCAAGTGGGATTTGTGTACTGATCATCACCACCACGTATCATCAAGATTGGGTGAAAAAATATTGGCTGGTATTTCAGAAACTCGTTATTTCTTAGAAGCTTGGCAACCCCTCTCAATGAATGTGCTTTTCCACAGTGTGTGCCAGGGCTACTTGAAGAGGAAACAAAACATAGAGACAAAACAGAGAACTCCTTTAATTTGTCAACTTTAAAAGAGACACTACAAACCATGTTGGATTTAGAGTTCCAAATTCATCTATCTATATAGCAGAGAACAGAGTAAATCCAAAACATAAAAACTGCTACTGTAGACGAACGCATCAACCTAGAAGAACAAAATATGGTGAGCCAAGTGGGATTTCTGTAATGATCATTACCACCAAGTATCATCAAGATGGGGTGAAAAAATACTTGCTGGTATTTCGGAAACTCGTAATTTCTTGGAAGCTTGGCAACCCCTCTCAATGAAAGTGCTTTTCCACAGTCACTGCTTAGGGCTACTTGAAGCGAAAACAAATCATACAGACAAAACTGGGAACTCCTTTATTTTGTCAATTTTCAAACAGCTACTACAAACCATGTTGAATTTAGAGTTCCAAATTCATCTGTCTATATAGCAGAGAACAGAGTGAAACCTAAAAATAAAAACTGCTACTTTAAAGGAACGCTTCAACCGAGAAGAAGAATATGTGGTGAGCCAAGTGGGATTTGTGTACTGATCAATACCACCAAGTATCATCAAGATTCGGTGAAAAAATATTTGCTGGTATTTCGGAAACTCGTTATTTCTTAGAAGATTGGCAAACCCTCTCAATGAAAGTGCTTTTCCACCTTCTGTGCCTAGGTCTACTTGAAGAGGAAACAAAACATAGAGACAAAACTGAGAACTACTTTATTTTTTCAAGTTTCAAAGAGCTACTGGAAACCATGTAGTATTTAGAGTTCCAAATTCATCTATCTATATAGCAGAGAACAGTGTGAAACCAAAATATAAAAACTGCTACTGTAGATAACGCTTCAACCTAGCAGAACAAAATTTGGTGAGCCAAGTGGGATTTGTGTACCGATCAATACCATTATATCATGAATATTGGGTGAAAAAATATTTGCTGGTATTTCGGAAACTCTTAATTTCTTGGAAGCTTGGCAACCCCTCTCAATAAAAGTGCTTTTCCACCGTCTCTGCTTAGGGCTACTTGAAGCGGAAACAAATCATACAGACAAAACTGAGAACTCCTTTATTTTGTCAAGTTTGAAAGAGCTACTACAAACACTGTTGGATTTAGAGTTCCAAATTCATCTATCTATATAGGAGAGAACAGAGGGAAATCTAAATATAAAAACTGCTACTGTAGATGAACACCTCAACCTAGAAGATCAAAATTTGGTGAGCCAAGTGGGATTTGTGTACTGATCATTACCACCAAGTATCATCAACTTTGGGAGAAAAAATATTTGCTGGTATTTCGGAAATTCGTTATTTCTTATAAGCTTGGCAACCCCTCTCAATGAAAGTGCTTTTAAACAGTCTGTGCCAGGGCTACTTGAAGAGGAAACAAACCATAGAGACAAAACTGAGAACTCCTTTATTTTGTCAAGTTTCAAAGAGCTACTACAAACCATGTTGAGTATAGAGTTCCAAATTCATCTATCTATATAGGAGCGAACAGAGTGAAACCGAAAAATAAAAACTGCGACTGAAAACGAACGCATCAACCTAGAAGAAAAAATTTTGGTGAGTCAAGTGGGATTTGTGTACCGATCATTACCACCAAGTATCATCAAGATTGGGTGAAAAAATATTTGCTGGTATTTCGGAAATTCTTAATTACCTGGAAGATTGGCAACCTCTCTCAATGAAAGTGCTTTTCCACCATCTGTGCCTTGGGCTACTTGAAGAAGAAACAAACCATAGAGACAAAACTGAGAACTCCTTTATTTTGTCATCTTTCAAAGAGACACTACAAACCATGTTGGATTTAGAGTTTCAAATCCATCTATCTATATAGCAGAGAACAGAGTGAAACCTAAAAATAAAACTGCTACTGTAAACGAACGCTTCAACTAGAAGAACAAAATTTGGTGAGCCAAGTGGGATTTGTGTACTGATCATTACCACCAAGTATCATCAAGATTGGGTTAAAAAATATTTGCTGGTATTTCGGAAACTCGTTATTTCTTAGAAGCTTGGCAACCCCTCTCAATGAAAGTGCTTTTCCAAAGTCTCTGCTTAGGGCTACTTGAAGCGGAACCAAATCATAGAGACAAAACTGAGAACTCCTTTATTTTGTCAAGTGTCAAAGAGCTTCTACAAACCATGTTGGATTTAGAATTCCAAATTCATCTGTCTATATAGCAGAGAGCAGAGTGAAACCTAAAAATAAAAACTGCTACTGTAAAAGAACGCTTCAACCGAGAAGAACAAAATTTGGTGAGCCAAGTGGGATTTGTGTACTGATCATTACCACAAAGTATCATCAAGATTCAGTGAAAAAATATCTGCTGGTATTTTGGAAACTCGTTATTTCTTAGAAGCTTGGCAAACCCTCTCAATGAAAGTGCTTTTCCACCTTCTGTGCCTAGGTCTACTTGCAGAGGAAACAAAACATAGAGACAAAACTGAGAACTACTTTATTTTGTCAAGTTTCAAAGAGCTACTGCAAACCATGTTGTATTTAGAGTTCCAAATTCATCTATCTATATAGCAGACCAGTGTGAAACCAAAATATAAAAACTGCTACTGTAGATAACGTTTCAAACTAGCAGAACAAAATTTGGTGAGCCAAGTGGGATTTGTGTACAGATCAATACCACCAAGTATCATGAATATTGGGTGAAAAAATATTTGCTGGTATTTCGGAAACTCGTAATTTCTTGGAAGCTTGGCAACCCCTCTCAATGAAACTGCTTTTCCACCGTCTCTGCTTAGGGCTACTTGAAGCAGAAACAAATCATACAGACAAAACTGAGGACTCCTTTATTTTGTCAAGTTTCAAAGAGCTACTACAAACCATATTGGATTTAGAGTTCAAAATTCATCTGTCTATATAGGAGAGAACATAGTGAAACCGAAATATAAAAACTGCTACTGTAGACGAACGCTTAAATCTAGAAGAACAAAATTTGTTGAGCCATGTGGGATTTGTGTACTTGTCATTACCACCACGTTTCATCAAGATTGGGTGAAAAAATATCTGCTGGTATTTCGGAAAATCGTAATTTCTTGGAAGCTGCAATGCCTTTCAATGAAAGTGCTTTTCCACAGTCTCTGCTTAGGGCTTCATTAAGAGGAAACAAACCATAGAGACAATACTGAGAACATCTTTATTTTGTCAACTTTCAAAGAGCAACTACAAACCATGTTGGATTTAGAGTTCCAAATTAATCTATGTATATCGCAGAGAACAGAGTGAAACCTAAACATGAAAACTGCTACTGTAGACGAACGCTTCAACCTAGAAGAAAAAAATTTGGTGAGCCAAGTGGGATTTGTGTACCGATCATTACCACCACGTATCATCAACCTTGGGTGAAAAAATATTTGCTGGTATTTCGGAAACTCGTAGTTTCTTGGAAGCTTGGCAACCCCTCTCAATGAAAGTGCTTTTCCACCGTCTCTGCTTAGGGCTACTTGAAGCAGAAACAAATCATGCAGACAAAACTGAGAACTCCTTTATTTTGTCAAGTTTCAAAGAGCTACTACAAACCATATTGGATTTAGAGTTCCAAATTCATCTATCTATATAGGAGAGAACAGAGGGAAACCTAAATATAAAAACTGCTACTGTAGACGAACGCTCCAAACTAGAAGAACAAAATTTGGTGAGCCAAGTGGGATTTGTGTACTGATCTTTACCACCAAGTATCAACAACATTGGGAGAAAAAATATTTGCTGGTATTTCGGAAATTCGTTTTTTCTTAGAAGCTTGGCAACCCCTCTCAATGAAAGTGTTTTTCCACCGTCTGTGCCTAGGGCTACTTGAAGAAAAAAAAAACTATAGAGACAAAACTGAGAACTCCTTTATTTTGTCAAGTTTCAAAGAGCTACTACAAACCATGTTTAATTTAGAGTTCCAAATTCATCTATCTATATAGCAGAGAACAGAGTGAAACCTAAATGTAAAAACTGGTACTGTAGACGAACGCTTCAACCTAGAAGAACAAAATTTGGTGAGCCACGTGGGATTTGTGTACTGATCATTACCACCAATTGTCATCAAGATTGCGTGAAAAAATATTTGATGGCATTTCTGAAACTTGTTATTTCTTAGAAGTTTGGCAACCCCTCTCAATGAAAGTGCTTTTCCACAGTCTGTGTCCAGTTCTACTTGAAGAGGAAACAAAACATAGAGACAAAACTGAGAACTCCTTTATTTTGTCAAGTTTCAAAGAGCTACTGCAAACCATGTTGTATTTAGAGTTCCAAATTCATCTATCAATATAGCAGACAACAGTGTGAAACCAAAATATGAAAACTGCTACTGTAGATAACGCTACAACCTAGCAGAACAAAATTTGGTGAGCCAAGTGGGATTTGTGTACCGATCAATACCACCAAGTATCATGAAAATTGGGTGAAGAAATATTTGATGGTATTTCCGAAACTCGTAATTTCTTGGAAGCTTGGCAACCCCTCTCAATGAAAGTGCTTTTCCACAGTCTCTGCTTAGGGCTACTGAAGCGGAAACAAATCATACAGACAAAACTGAGAACTCCTTTATTTTGAAAAGTTTCAAAGAGCAACTGCAAACTATGTTGTATTTAGAGTTCCAAATTCATCTATCTATACAGCAGACAACAGTGTGAAACCAAAATATAAAAACTGCTACTGTAGATAACGCTTCAACCGAGCAGAACAAAATTTGGTGAGCCAAGTGGGATTTGTGTACCGATAATTACCACCAAGTATCATCAAGATTGGGTGAAAAAATATTAGCTGATGTTTCGGAAACTCATAATTTCCTGGAAGCTTGGCAACCCCTCTCAATGAAAGTTTTTTTCCACCGTCTGTGCCTTGGGCTACTTGAAGAAGAAACAAACCATAGAGACAAAACTGAGATCTCCTTTATTTTGTCACGTTTCAAAGAGACACTACTAACCATGTTGGATTTAGAGTTCCAAATTCATCTATCTATATAGCAGAGAACAGAGTAAAACCAAAACATAAAAACTGCAACTGTAGACGAACGCTTCAACCTAGAAGAACAAAATTTGGTGAGCCAAGTGGGATTTGTGTACTGATCATTACCACCACGTATCATCAAGATTGGGTGAAAAAATATTTGCTGATATTTAGGAAACTCGTAATTTCTTGGAAGCTTGGCAACCCCTCTCAATGAAAGTGCTTTTCCACAGTCACTGCTTAGGGCTACTTGAAGCGGAAACAATTCATGGAGACAAAACTGAGAACTCCTTTATTTTGTCAAGTTTCAAAGAGCTACTACAAACCATGTTGGATTTAGAGTTTCAAATCCATCTATCTACATAGGAGAGAACAGAGTGAAACCTAAATATATAAATTGCTACTGTAGACGAAAGTTTCAACCTAGAAGAACAATATTTGGTGAGCAAAGTGGGATTTGTGTACTGATCATCACCACCAATTATCATCAACATTGGGTGAAAAAATATTTGTTGGTACTTCGGAAACTCGTTGTTTTTTAGAAGTTAGGCAACACCTCTCCATGAAATTGCTTTTCCACAGTCTGTGCCTAGGGCTACTTGAAGAGGAAACAAACCATAGAGACAAAACTGAGAACTCCTTTATTTTGTCAAGATTCAAAGAGCTACTACAAACCATGTTGGATTTAGAGTTCCAAATACATCTATCTATATAGGAGAGAACAGAGTGAAACCTAAAAATAAAAACAGGTACTGTGAACGAACGCATCAACCTAAAAGAACAAAATTTGGTGAGTCATGTTGGATGTGTACCGATCATTACCACCAAGTATCATCAAGATTGGGTGAAAAAATATTTGCTGGTAATTCAGAAACTCGTTATTTCTTAAAAGATTGGCAACCCCTCTCAATGAACGTGCTTTTCCACAGTCTGTGCCTAGGACTACTTGAAGAGGAAACAAAACATAGACACAAAACTGAGAACTACTTTATTTTGTCAAGTTTCAAAGAGCTACTGCAATCCATGTTGTATTTAGACTTCCAAATTCATCTATCTATATAGCAGAGAACAGTGTGGAACCAAAATATAAAAACTGCTACTGTAGATAAAGCTTCAACCTAGCAGAACAAAATTTGGTGAGCCAAGTGGGATTTGTGTACCGATCCATACCACCAAGTATCATGAATTTTGGGTGAAAAAATACTTGCTGGTATTTCGGAAACTCGTAATTTCTTGGAAGCTTGGCAACCCCTCTCAATGAAAGTGCTTTTCCACAGTCTCTGCTTAGGGCTACTTGAAGCGGAAACAAATCATACAGACAAAACTGAGAACTCATTTATTTTGTCAAGTTTCAAAGAGCTACTACAAACCATGTTGGATTTAGAGTTCCAAATTCATCTATCTACATAGGAGAGAACAGAGGGAAACCTAAATATAAAAACTGCTACTGTAGACGAACGCTTCAACCTAGAAGAACAAAATTGGGTGAGCCAAGTGGGATTTGTGTACTGATCATTACCACCAAGTATCATCAACATTGGGAGAAAAAATATTTGCTGATATTTCCGAAATTTGTTATTTCTTAGAAGCTTGGCAACCCGTCTCAATGAAAGAGTTTTTCCTCCGTTTGTGCCTAGGGCTACTTGAAGAAAAAACAATCCATAGAGACAAAACTGAGAACTCCTTTATTTTGTCAAGTTTCAAAGAGCTACTATAAACCATGTTGGATTTAGAGTTCCAAATTCATCTATCTATATAGGAGAGAACAGAGTGAAACCTAAAAATAAAAACTGCGACTGTAAACGAACGCTTCAACCTAGAAGAACAAAATTTGGTGAGCAAAGTGGGATTTTTAGACTTGTCATTACCACCACGTATCATCAAGATTGGGTGAAAAAATATTTGCTGCTATTTCGGAAACTCGTATTTTCTTGGAAGCTTGGCAACCCCCATCAATGAGAGTGCTCTTCCACAGTCTCTGCTTAGGGCTACTTGAAGCGGAAACAAATCATTGAGACAAAACTGAAAACTCCTTTATTTTCTCAAGTTTCAAAGAGCCACTACAAACCATGTTGAATTTAGAGTTCCAAATTCATCTTTGTATATACGAAAGAACAGAATGAAACCTAAATATTAAAACTGCTAGTGTACATGAACACATCAACCCAGAAGAACAAAATTTGGTGAGCCAAGTGGGATTTTTGTACTTATCATTACCACCCAGTATCATCATCATTGGATGAAAAAATATTTGCTGGTATTTGGGAACTCGTTATTTCTTAGAAGCTTGGCAACCCCTCTCAATGAAAGTGCTTTTCCACAGTCTGTGCCTAGGGCTACTTGAAGAGGAAACAAACCATAGAGAGAAAACTGAGAAATCCTTAATTTGGTCAACTTTCAAAGAGCTACTACAAACCATGTTGGATTTAGAGTTCCAAATTCATCTATCTATATAGCAGAGAACAGTGTGAAACCAAAATATAAAACTGCTACTGTAGATAACGCTACAACCTAGCAGAACAAAATTTGCTGAGCATAGTGGGATTTGTGTACTTGTCATTACCACCACGTATCATCAACATTGGGTGAAAAAATATTTGCTGGTATTTCAGAAACTCGTCATTTCTTGGAAGCTTGGCAACCCAATTCAATTAAAGTGCTTTTCCACAGTCTCTGCTGAGGGCTACATGAAACGAAAACAAATCATAGAGACAAAACTGAAAACTCCTTTATTTTGTCAAGTTTCAAAGAGCTACTGCAAACCATGTTGGATTTAGAGTTCCAAATTCATCTATCAATATAGGAGAGAACAGACTGCAACCTAAAAATGAATACTGCTACTGTAAACGAACGCTTCAACCTAGAAGAACAAAATTTGGTGAGCGAAGTGGGATTTGTGTACTTGTCATTACCACCACGCATCATCAAGATTGGGTGAAAAAATATTTGCTGGTATTTCGGAAACTCGTATTTTCTTGGAAGCTTGGCAACCCCTCTCAATGACAGTGCTTTTCCACCGTCTGTGCTTGGGCTCCTTGAAGAGGAAACAAATCATAGAGACAAAACTGACAACTCTTTTATTTTGTCAAGTTTCAAAGAGCTACTACAAACAATGTTGGATTTAGGGTTCCAAATTCATCTATCTATATAGCAGAGAACAGAGTGAAACCTAAAAATAAAAACTGCTACTGTAAAATAACGCTTCAACCTAGAAGAACAAAATTTGGTGAGCCAAGTGGGATTTGTGTACTGATCATTACCTCCAAGTATCATCAAGATTCGGTGAAAAAATATTTCCTGGTATTTCGGAAACTCGTTATTTCTTAGAAGCTTCACAAAACTTTCTCAATGAAAGTGCTTTTCCACCGTCTGTGCCTAGGGCTACTTGAAGAGGAAACAAACCATAGAGGCAAACCTGAGAACACCTTTATTTTGTCAAGTTTCAAAGAGCTACTACAAACCATGTTGGATTTAGAGTTCCAAATTCATCTATCTATATAGCCGAGAACAGAGTGAAACCTAAATATAAATACTGCTACTGTAGATGAACGCTTCAACCCAGAAGAACAAAATTTGGTGAGCCAAGTGGGATTTGTGTACCGATCAATGCCACCAAGTATCATGAATATTGGGTGAAAAAATATTTGCTGGTTTTTCAGAAACTCTTAATTTCTTAGAAGCTTGGCAACCCCTCTCAGGGAAAGTGCTTTTCCACAGTCTCTGCTTAGGGCTACTTGAAGCGGAAACAAATCATGGAGAAAAAACTGAGAACTCTTTTATGTTGTCAAGTTTCAAAGAGCTACTACAAACCATATTGGATTTAGAGTTCCAAATTCATCTGTCTATATAGGAGAGAACAGAGTGTAACCTAAATATAAAAACTGCTACTCTAGACGAACGCTTCAACCTAGAAGAACAAAATTTGGTGAGCCAAGTGGGATTTGTGTACCTATCAATACCACCAAATATCATGAATATTGGGTGAAAAATATTTGCTGGTATTTCGGAAACTCGTAATTTCTTGGAAGCTTGGTAACCCCTCTCAATGAAAGTGCTTTTCCAAACTCTCTGCTTAGGGCTAATTGAAGCTGAAACAAATCATAGAGACAAAACTGAGCACTCCTTTATTTTGTCAAGTTTCAAAGAGCTACTACAAACAATATTGGATTTAGAGTTCCAAATTCATCTGTATATATAGGAGAGAACAGAGTGAAACCTAAATATAAAAACTGCTACTGTAGAGGAACGCTTCAACCTAGAAGAACGAATTTTGGTGAGCCAAGTTGGATTTGTGTACCGATCATCACTACCACGTATCATCAAGATTGGGTGAAAAAATATTTGCTGGTATTTCTGAAACTCGTTATTTCTTAGATGCTTGTCAACAACCTCTCAATGAAAGTGCTTTTCCATAGTCTGTGCCTAGGACTACTTGAAGAGGAAACAAACCATAAAGACAAAAGTGAGATCTACTTTATTTTGTCAACTTTCAAAGAGCTACTACAAACCATGTTGGATTTAGAGTTCCAAATTCATCTATCTATATAGGAGAGAACAGAGTGAAACCTAAAAATAAAAACTGCAAGTGTAAACGAACGCTTCAACCTAGAAGAACAAAATTTGGTGAGCCAAGTGGGATTTGTGTACTTGTCACTACCACCACGTAACATCAACATTGGGTGAAAAAATATTTGCTGGTATTTCGGAAACTCTTAATTTCTTGGAAGATTGCCAACCCCTTTCAATGAATGTGCTTTTCCACAATCACTGCTTATGGCTCTATGAAGCGGAAACAAATCATAGAGACAAAACTGAGAACTCCTTTATTTTGTCAAGTTTCAAAGAGCTACTACAAACCATGTTGGATTTAGATTTCCAAATTCATCTATCTATATAGGAGAGAAGAGAGGGAACTTTAAAATATAAACTGCTACTGTAAACGAACGGTTCAACCTAGAAGAACAAAATTTGGTGAGTCAAGTGGGATTTGTGTACCAATCATTACCACCAAGTATCATCAAAATTGGGTGCAAAAATATTTGCTGGTTTTTCGGAAACTCGTTATTTCTTGGAAGCTTGGAAACCCCTCTCAATGAAAGTGCTTTTCCATAGTCTTGCTTAGGACTACTTGAAGAGGAAACAAACCATAGAGAAAAAACTGAGAACTCCTTTACTTGTCAAGTTTCAAAGAGCTATTACACACCATGTTGGATTTAGAGTTCCAAATTCATTTATCTATATAGGAGAGAATAGAGGGAAATCTAAATATAAAAACTGCTACTGTAGACGAATGCTTCAAACTAGAAGAACAAAATTTGGTGAGCCAAGTGGGATTTGTGTACTGATAATTACCACCAAGTATCATCAACATTGCAAGAAAAAATATTTGCTGGTATTTCGGAAATTCTTTATTTCTTAGAAGCTTGGCAACCCCTCTCAATGAAAGTGTTTTTCCACCGTCTGTGCCTAGGGCTACTTGAAGAAAAAACAAACTGTAGAGACAAAACTGAGAACTCCTTTATTTTGTCAAGTTTCAAAGAGCTACTACAAACCATGTTGGATTTAGAGTTCCAAATTCATCTATCTATATAGGAGAGAACAGAGTGAAACCTAAAAATAAAAACTGCAACTGTAAACAAACGCTTCAACCTAGAAGAACAAAATTTGGTGAGCAAAGTGGGATTTTTAGACTTGTCATTGCCACCAAGAATCATGAAGATTGGGTGAAAAAATATTTGCTGCTACTTCGGAAACTCGTATTTTCTTGGAAGCTTGGCAACCCCCATCAATGAAAGTGCTCGTCCACAGTCTCTGCTTAGGGCTACTTGAAGCGGAAACAAATCATTGAGACAAAACTGAAAACTCCTTTTTTTCTCAAGTTTCAAAGAGCCACTACAAACCATGTTGGATTTAGAGTTCCAAATTCATCTTTGTATATACGAAAGAACAGAATGAAACCTAAATATAAAAACTGCTACTGTAGACGAACGCTTCAACACAGAAGAACAAAATTAGGTGAGCCAAGTGGGATTTGTCTACTGATCATTACCACCAAGTATCATCATCATTGGGTGAAAAAATATTTTCTGGTATTTGGGAACTCATTATTTCTTAGAAGCTTGGCAACCCCTCTCAATGAAAGTGCTTTTCCACAGTGTGTGCCAGGGCTACTTGAAGAGGAACCAAACCATAGAGACAAAACTCAGAACTCCTTTATTTTTCAAGTTTCAAAGAGCTACTACAAACCATGTTGGATTTAGAGTTCCAAATTCATCTATCTATATAGGAGCGAGCAGAGTGAAACCTAAAAATAAAAACTGCGAGTGAAAACGAACGCATCAACCTAGAAGAACAATATTTGGTGAGTCAAGTTGGATTTGTGTACCGATAATTACCACCAAGTATCATCAAGATTGGGTGAAAAAATATTAGCTGATGTTTCGGAAACTCATAATTTCCTGGAAGCTTGGCAACCCCTCTCAATGAAAGTGCTTTTCCACCATCTGTGCCTTGGGCTACTTGAAGAAGAAACAAACCATAGAGACAAAACTGAGATCTCCTTTATTTTGTCACGTTTCAAAGAGACACTACTAACCATGTTGGATTTAGAGTTCCAAATTCATCTATCTATATAGCAGAGAACAGAGTAAAACCAAAACATAAAAACTGCTACTGTAGACGAACGCTTCAACCTAGAAGAACAAAATTTGGTGAGCCAAGTGGGATTTGTGAACTGATCATTGCCACCACGTATCATCAAGATTGGGTGAAAAAATATTTGCTGGTATTTCGGAAACTCGTAATTTCTTGGAAGCTTGGCAACACCTCTCAATGAAAGTGCTTTTCCACAGTCACTGCTTAGGGCTACTTGAAGCGGAAACAATTCATGGAGACAAAACTGAGAACTCCTTTATTTTGTCAAGTTTCAAAGAGCTACTACAAACCATGTTGGATTTAGAGTTTCAAATTCATCTATCTACATAGGAGAGAACAGAGTGAAACCTAAATATATAAATTGCTACTGTAGACGAAAGTTTCAACCTAGAAGAACAATATTTGGTGAGCCAAGTGGGATTTGTGTACTGATCATCACCAC